>NC_056727.1:367530655-367588155 GCF_019279795.1 Protopterus annectens | reverse complement strand
TAAGGGTATTTTGTCAGAGTTCCAGTAAGGAAAGCTAGTTTAGCAGTTTGTTGGTGTGAAGCAGTGTCAAAAGCTTTTGACAGGGCTAAGAATAGGGAAGAAATCACATTATTAGTGTTTCTTGCATGGCTGATTTTATCAACAAATGTAAGTAGGGCTGTAGTTGCATTCTGATTTGGATGGAAGCTAAGCTGTCAGTGAGAGGAGATGGGGGTTGAGTAGGTATGACAGATGTTGAACATGAATACATCTTTGTAATATTTTGGACAAAGGGGATAACATTGATATTAGTCTACAAGTGAAAAAATCTGTGACGGTACCTCCTTTATGAAGCAACAGGATTTATTTATTTTATTTTATTTTATTTGCAGTTGGTTTACCAGGATAGTCCATTGGGCCAAAATGAACCCATTTTCAATGGAGTCCTGGGGAGATAAGCTCCAGTAAGAAGGTTACAATAGGTTTTACATTAGATTACAGTGTTTACAAGTCAACAAATTAGAGCAAGACATTTCATGTAGTATGGCTTGAGAAACAAGGTTACAAGTAGGTTTTAGGTTATATTACAATATTTTCCAATGATGCAGTTTAAAGCATAATGTATCAAGTAGTACAGACAGGTGATGAAAGTTTCAGAAGATATAATACTGGTAATGAAAACATTTCTATATAAGTACTGAGAGGTCCTAAATATTGACCAAACTTGAAAGTATGACACATAATACAATTTATAAAAAGTTTGGTTAGAACAAGTAGAGAGAGTTTGCATTAGGAGAGACAGTATAGGAAGTTAGAGGAAGGGAGGGAAAAAGGAGTTTGCCAGTTTATATTATGATGGATGAGAACAGGAGCATTCCCACTGGGATATTAGGTGAGAGTGAAGAGATTTTTTGAAAGTGAAGTGGTTAGAGATGATATGAATGGATGGGGGTAGGGAGTTCCAGAGACGTGCTAGGCCGTAGGATAGGAGATTTTTACCTGGGGGCGAGTAGGTTTATGCAATTCTATTAGATTTTGGTTGTTAGATCTTAGTACTCTGTTGGGTAGGTGCATTTTAAAGGCAGAGGAAAGGGATGGACAGAGAAGGGGGTTGAAAATGAGTTTATGTGCTAGAGTCAGTTGAGTGTAGGTGAGATGATTGGAAAGTTCTAGCCATTTTAGTTTGTGGAGAGAAGAACAGTGGTGGGTAGATGATTTGTGGCTAGTAGCGAATTTGGCGATTTTGTTGTAACATGAGGAAAGTTGTGTTTTAAGGGAAGATTGTAGATTAGTTAAGAGTGGGGCTCCATAGAGAAGGGAGGGGATAAGAAGTGAGGTAGAGAGAGTGATTTTGGTGGAGGGTGTGAGGTAAAGATTTTATCGATAGAGCATACCTAATATTTGATGGGTTTTTTTGATATTTAGTTGTAGGTGGGAGTTGAATTTAAGCTTACTATCATTTTGGACCCCAAGTAATTTAGTCTCAGGCATCAGTTCAAGAGATGTATTGTTATTACTAGTGATATAGAAAGTGTTTGTATTGATGGAGGTGACTTTAGAAGGAGTGAATACCATTAATTTGGTTTTAGAGGCATTTAGTGCTAGGTGATTTCTTTTCATCCATTGTTCTGTGATTGAGAATGCATCTTGTGTAAGTTTTTGCAGTGTGGGGAGGGATGTGGCAGAACAGATAATAGTTGAATCATCTGCATATTGGATGATATTTGAGAAAGGAATAGAATTTCGGAAGTCATTTATGAATATATTAAAGAGGAGAGGACCTAGTATGGAACCTTGAGAAACTCCAGTTGGGGTAGCAAGGAAAGAAGAGGTGGCTTTCTTCCATTTTACTGATTGATATCTATTAGATAAGTAACTGGAGAACCAGTTCTGAGAAGAAGAAGATAGGTTTAGCTGAGAGAGTTTAGTTAGAAGAAGTTTGTGAGAGATAGTGTCAAAGGCTTTCGAAAGGTCAAGTAGGAGGGTAGAGACAATATCACCAGAGTCTCGGGCTTTGTTTACAGTTTCCAGGAAGGAGAGGAGGGCTGTCATAGTGCTATGACCAGGCCTAAAACCATGCTGTGTTGGAGTTAGTAGGTGATTGTCTATGAGATATGGTAGGAGTTGTAGTTGGATACATTTTTCTAGGAGTTTAGAAATGGGAGATAGGATAGCGATGGGTCGGAAATTAGTTGTATTGTTATTATTACCACCTTTATGCAAGGGTATGATGAAAGCCTTTTTCCAGATTTGGGGTACTATGCTTTCTTGGATAGAGCAGTTTATTAGGATACTGATGGGGTAGGCAATGGCTTCTGCAGCTATGCTAAGAAAGTATGATGGGATGTTGTCAGGGGCATTTGATCCTGGCTTAAGTTTTCGAAGGAGTTTTTTTATGGTGGATATGGGTATAGGTTTGAAAGAAAAAGGAGAGGAAGGGGTAGGGAGGGTATTAGAGAGTGATGATAGTGGAGAAGAAGAGAGTGTAGTAGTAGGAGTGCAGGTAGAAGTGTTTGTAGAAGAAATTGAGGGTGAAATGGAAGGAGTGGTGTTGTCAGAGAATGTTGAGGTTAATTTAGAAATAGAATTTATGAAGAAAGAGTTAAATTGTGTGGCCAAATCTATGTCGGGAGCACTGGGGTCTGGGCTGGGGTTGTCAATTTTGCCTGGATTGATAAGGGTGGCGACTCCTTTCCAGAATTTCTGAGGGTTTGTTTTATTGCTGTTTTGGAGTATGGAGAAGTAATTTCGTCGGTCAGTGATAATAAGCTCCGTTTTTTCCAGAGAAATAGAATACATGATTCATAAATTGATCTATTTATTAATATGGATACTGGATAAGCAAGGTCATCTGTAGCTATTTTTTTATATTCAGATAGGAGGTTACTTGTGGTTACAGTGGTGTTTTTTTTTTTTTTTTTTTTTTAATTTTTGGAAATATTTTCTGATTGAAGATGTGGAGACAGGTTTCAAAAAGCAGACAGTGGGACAGGAGCCTGTAGGCTGGTAGTTGTCAGTATCATTAGTAACTTTGTTTTTTAGCACAGCATGTATGGATTACAAAACGTGGAAGTTAAATACAGATGGTATACCACAAGGTAGAACGTTCAATGAGGGGTTGGGCTGTTCTTTTTTTTTTTCAGGTAGTATTAATTGTCTAATACTTGACTAGAATCACTTTTTTTTTTTGCTGAGATTCTTGGAGATTAGTATAGTATTGTTTGTCAGCAATTTTATATGTATTGTGGTTTCTCGGGTACTTAAGATATAGCAGATATTTCTGCGATTTATGATTTAATCAGGCTTTCCAAGTTTTAACACTATTGTGTACTAGTTTTCTAATCAGCGCATTTAGCCCAGGTGCATGATTTTTTTATCCTTTTTCTTTCTGTTGGGGCTTGCTCATTGAGTCCAGTAAGGAATGTTCTAATGAATTTTTTGATGGTATCATCAGGTGATAGAGTTTTCCAAGAATACCAATTGCATACTTTTAAGAGGGATGTGAAGTTTTCAGGGCTGAATGCTGTTTGATTACAAATGAGGTTCTATTGGTGCAGTCTAGGTGGGTGTGTTGTCTTTCTTATAACAAAAGTCAGTAGATGATTACTAAGAGAGCCTAGGAGAATCCCCAAGGACAAGGTTTTAGAATGGTCTGAGATTAGTAGCCAATCAAGCATAGAGACTTTGATACTGGATTTATAGTATCTGGTTTGGGAGATGGTAAGTTGGGTAAAGCCATAAAGATACATAGATGGCAATGTTCAGTAAAGAGTTGCCAATCAATACTCAAATTAGCCATTATTAAAGATTCATGCAGAATGGTATTTTCTATACAGGAGAATAAATCCTCAGCTATAGGAATATTATTTCTTGGGGGGAATATATATTACAATGATATAAAGAAGGTTGTGCTTATTAAGTTTTAGGAAAGTAAAGAGGTAAACTGAGGAACAGTCTCTTGATATTTTGATATTTCTAAGAGAAGTTGGAATAGATAGATGATAGCTATATCATCAGCCTTATTGCCTTTATAGTCTGCCCTAAAGAAATTATAGTCAGGAGGAAGGAGTTCATTGTCATTTATATTAGGACTTGGAGACTTACTTGAGCATCCAGTTCTCTAACTTTATTACAAATACATAGAGGTTTATGTTGCATAAGTGTATGCCAGGTGTATTTTATGTGGAACTATATTAAGATATTGCAGTGTTGTTAGAGGTAGTATTATCAGTAGTGGTAGGCTATGTGTAAAGACATGGATTACAATGGATAACATCACATTGGTGATATAGAGACAGAAGGTGTGTGAGGGATTCCTTATTTTTTTGGCTTTAAACTTGAGCTTAAGTACAGGTTGTGTGAGGGACTATATGGGATATTTATGCCTGAGGAAATTAATGTAAGTTGTGTTGCAGAGGTTAAGTGCAATGCTGGGAAATAAGCCAGGATTGATAAAGTTTAGGGAGAGATAAGGAGCAGAAGGGTTTGCTTGATTAGCGAATGACAGTGGTATGATATGGAGCAAGTGAGAAGTAAAAGCACTGAAGACAAAATAAGCTGCTAAAACATGCATGTACTTAGGTGCTGGATTAATATAGTTGAATCATTGAATGTATAAGTCAACTGGGCCATGTGCTCACTTATGTATTACCAGTACCCACCCTTAGACCTCACCTCTTTTTTCAAAGAGTGGTAAGACAGTCATGCCTAGGGTAAATTTACAAATATCCATGCAACTGTCTAATTACTTCTTAAGGGAAGATAGTGTATCACAATATTTGATATGGAGAGGAATAATGGGGGTTGTCAATATGTGGTAAATCTGTCTGCCCACCATGATTTGTTTATTTTCAGAAGCAGGTTCAGATCTCTGGTTCTAGTGTCTGCATGCCTGTTTGATTTGCAGAGAAATAAGAAGTCTTAGACTACTGGAAGCCTAGTGGCCCAGAAGGCAGGGCAGAGATTATCCCTAAGGAGTCTGTAGGACACTGAATTCAGGGACACACCCTCCAGCTTCTCTTGATAGCTCATTTAGTTTAGTCCTATGATCTTTTTCTGTCAGGAATCTTTTGGGTCTCTCTAATTGCTTTACATGCTTAGTAAGATACATCTAAAAGGGGGTGTTGTTTTCTATGATAGGTCTGATCAGTGAAGAGTACAGCGTGGTCAGGACTTCCTTGAACCTAGAGAAAATACCCTTTGAAATCAGCAGTGCCAGATAGGATCATAGGATCATAGGAGGTTACTAGGCTATTGACCAAGAGGTCATTTCAAGCCTAGCCATTTCATCCCAATGTAATATCATAAATACTCTAGTCAATACCCAGGATTGTATTTAGTAATGACTGCCCATGTCCAGGAGGGTTGTGAGCGCTATCTCTGGTAAGAATTTATGGTGCCCTATCCACTCATCCAGGTTCCTTTTGAACCGTGTCATAGAGGTGCTATGCGTCACATGAACCGGCAGCCTATTCCAAAGATGTGTCAGTCTCTGGGAGACAAATCTCTTCTTCCAGTATGTCCTATTCAAGTTGCAGACTGTATTAAGGTCCCTGGAATGGGGTAGCTTTAGTCCCATTTGATTTATGGATGTGCAGCAAATTCATTAGGTTTGGGTCAGAGATTGCGCTGTGGTTTGGGTCAGAGATTGCACTGTAAGCCAGCCATAAGTCTCCCCTAAGAAGTCTATATGATACTGAGTATAGTGACAGGGGCTTCACTTGGTCTGTGTAAGGCATGTGCTGGAGTTCCTTGATCTTCTTTGTTAGAAACCTCTGAGGTCTCTCCAGTTGCTGCAGGTGCTTTGTATGGTACATGCCAAAAGGGGTGTTATACTCAATTATGGTCCTGATTAGTGATAAGTACAGAGGAGTTATAACCTCCTTTGGTCTAGATGTGATGTCTTTGCTAATCAAGTGTGCTATGTAGAAAGCATTCCTTACTACAGTAGACACATGGAGGTCAAAATTAAGGTCGCAGTCTACTTGTGATCCCAGATCCCTTACTACTTTGTAGGTACATAGGGTATTGCTGTTAATTTGATAGTGTGAAGGGACATTGCTTTTACCAAAGGGAATGATGATGCATTTCTTTACATTTAGTTTGAGACCTTGACTAAGAGACCAGTCTTTGGACTATGTAAGACCCTCCTGAAGTATACTGATATCATTTGGGGATTCTATAATTGCGCTCAGTTTGCAGTCATCCACAAACTTGGTCAGCAACAGCCCCTTAGTTTTGGCCTGAACTTTTGAGAAGTATATACCAAACAGTAGGGGTCCCAACACTTACCCTTGTGGCATTCCACTGGTGACAGGTTGCTGGCTGATGTGGAGTCACCCACTTTGATAGTGTGTGACTTGTTTGTGAGTCTGTTGACAACCCATCTTACAACAAAGGGGTTTACATTCAATTTGCTAATTTTATTGGTAATGCCTGAGTGTGGGATTGTGTCAAAGGCCTTGGCTATGTTGAGGTATGCCCTGTGCACAGATTTGCCATTGTCAATGGCAAAAGTTTGACCACTGATGATGATCAAAGGGGAGGGAATTATCTACTCATGTTTCAAGATCTCTCACAACATTTTCATTTGGGAGTGGAGTGTTTTCTAAACTACAAGATGAGTGTAGGGTTTTGTATGCCAAATGCAACAATATAGCATTTTTCAGCCCTTAGTTTTAACTCATTTTTAGTGCACCTGCTATTATCATGTGTAAGTTCACTTTGAAGCTTCTGTATACTAGAAGGAGATTCAAGTGTTACACCCAGTTTACAATCATTGATAAACATGGTTAACTGGAAGTCCTGATTTTTGTTTTGGAGATCAGAGAAGTATATGCTAAATAGTTACTTTTATAGATTCATAGATTACTATTTATGCTCTCTGAAGATGTCTGCTACCCTCACAATCTAGGTTCTGCCCCTTATTCAATTTACTATTCATCTAGCTACATACAGATCAATTTGGAGTGCATTTAGCTTGCTGATAATGTTGACATGTGGTATAGTATCAAATACCCTGGGAAGGTAAAGGAATGCTGTATGGACAATGTGACCAATATTTACAGCTTGTGTTACCTTCTCAAAAAAATTTACCAGCTTCATTAGACAGGATCCACCCTTAACAAAAGTCAACCTGTTGGGGGGGTCAAGCATTATAAGATTTTTTTTGTATCATAGTTTATTAGGTCTCGTATGACTAGTTCCATTACCTAGCAGATGCATCTCATCAGGCTGATAGGTCTGTAGGTATATAATTCCTGGGGTCTGTGGTGGGACTCTCCCTGTGAAGAGTCATCACAACAATTGATTTGGCATGCATTTACCTTGTTGATAATGCTGGCATATGGTATAGTATCAAATGGTTTGGAGAGGTCAGGGTATGCTGTATGGACAGCACGCTCTCTGTCCACATCTTGTGTCACCCACGCAAACAGTTTTACCACATTCATTGGATAGAATCTACCCTTAGCAAAGCCAAACTGCTGAGGTGTAGTCTTTTAAGATTTTTTTTTTATCTCATAGATTATCAAGTCTGTTATGACCCATTTCATGGCCTTGTAGATAAGACTCATCAGGCTAATGATCTGTCATTCCCAGGATCCATGGGAGAGCTTCTTTTGTGAAAAGGCATCACAAATGCTGTGCATCAAATTTTGGAGACAAAGCCAGTGGACAAGATCTGGCCGAATATTTGTAGGAGCAGAACCAGCAGCGCATGTTTAGTGCCGTTTAGCAGGTTGCCAAGTGTATTAATAGATCCTGTAGAAGATGTATCTTTTGTTTTGAAAAGTACTTTTAACAACTGTTCTTTTGTGACTATAGAGGGATTTAGGTCCTTAGCTATATTCGAGTTCGGTATGGATGTTTCTGGGGTGAAGTTAGCAATGAATTTGTTTGCCAGTATATTTGCGATATCCACTATATCAAAGTAGACAGTGCCATTTTGAATGAGTTCAAAGCAATGTATGTTATTCTGAAAGTTCCTGACATAGGTAAAGACGGGTTTGTAATTATCCATAGCTTTCAATGCTAGCCTAAGTTCATGAGAAGCTTTACTCCACAAAAAAACTAAGAAGTACCAGGAACTGGAGCAAAAATCCAAGCAAAGAACAAACAACTTACCAGGAAGCCAAAGACCACAGCAACTGAATCCAAGAATGGTAGAAACCAGTCCAATTCACAGTTGTTGTGGCTTTAGATGCAGCAAATCTGCCTGGGCTGAATGACTATATTCCCATTGCTAGTGAACTTAAAGGAAAGGCCAACATAGTTTGAGTAAAATTGTATAGCTGTAATGGCTTTCTGTAGTACTTTGACATTCTAGATTTGTTTTTAGCTATTTTTATTTGGTTTAATGTAAAAGTATTTTTTTTTTGGTGTGTCTACGCCTTTAAGAATTTTCCCAGGCATAGTTCAGCCTGTCTGTTGATTGACAGCTCTTAAATGCAGTGTTTAAAGGAGTTTTCATGGTTCTGAAGTAGTTTATGTTTAGATGAAAGCACTTAACAGTGAATTGCAGTGGTTTTATTAATAAAGGGTTGTTTCTTTCTACAACTGTAAATTGAATTGGAGTGGTTTCTACCATTGTTGGATTCATTTGCTGTGGTCTTTGGCTTCCTGCTCAGTTGTTTGTTCCTTGTTCATGAGAACCTTTACTTCTCCCAATGGTGATTTTTTAGTACCTTGTATAATCTTTTGATGTCAGTCTCAGCCTTCCTTCAGTTTTTATAGCAAGCAAATGGAGAACAACTACAGTCATTCTCCTGCATAAGTGAGGACCTTCCACAGATCCAGGCAATTATAGACCCATAATTCTGCCCAGCCTCATATGCAAAGTCATGGAAAGGACAATTATGGAACTAATCAATCAGGACATAGGAATCTCCAAACACTGGACTCATCTCAGTTTGTATTTATCAAGGGTAGGTCATGCTTAATCAGCCTGGTAGATTTTTTTGAAAAGGTCACCAAAGCGATGGATAAAGGCAAAAAGGTACACACTGCATACGTTGACCTGGCCAAAGCTTTTGACACAATTCTCTACTCTGACATAGTAGAAAAGCTAAATAAACTGGGAATAAACCTCTATGCCACCCACTGGTTGCCAACTGTCTCAGAGAGAGGATGCAGGAAATCAAAATACATGAAGTTAGCTCCACAAAGAGACAAGTCACCAGTGGAGTCCTCCCGGGTTCTATGCTGGGACATCTGTCTGGCATTTACTTTTCTGAAGTAAAAGCTAATACTAAAGGGCTCTGGCTGACTAAGTTTGCAGATGACTACAAGCTACGAGCAGTCATTGAATCTCCAAATGACTTAGCTATCTTCAGGAAGGTTTGTCCCAAATAAATAACTGATGACCTAATCATGGACTAAAACTGAAAGCCAAAAAATATATTATTGTATTCTATGGAAATTCACGTATTCCAGGGCACTACCACATTGACAAGACACCTATAAGAGTTGACACAGTTGTTTGGGATTTAGTAACTTATGGGGAGAGTGGCCTAACTTTTGACCAACATGTCCATTGTTGTAAGAAAGTCCTTCTATTTTGCACAGCTTATAAACAAAGGGATTGTGTCTAGCTATAGGGATTTCATTGTTCCCCTTTTCTCAGCACTCATTAAACCAGTCATTGAATATAATGCTCCCTTCGGGATGTATCTATCCAGTCTCATGCAACAGCTGGAACCCTCACAAAGATGCCTTACTAAAAGGATACAAGGCCTAAACAACATGTCCTACATGGACCGACTCAAACACCTGTCACTATACTCATTAATCTGCAGACTGCTAAGTGGTGGCTTGTGCCTGGCATACAAGGCATCTGCTGATCCAAGACTGATGGATTTACTGCAAATCAGCAAATCAAATGGAATCAGAAATATTTGGTCTGGGGATCTAAACCTCTTCTGTAACATCAACAGAATGGTTTGGCGGGACAGACACATCTTGCAGAGGATGCTGCTGCTCTGGAACAGACTTCCTATCGACAAAAAAAAAAAAAAAAATTATCCCTGTCCATATTTAAGCACAACCTGGATGTATGGATAGGAAACAGAAAATTTATCCCAGGACTGCACCCTTTATTACTAATGGACAGAGCTTTATCCCATGCATGCATCCCCTCAAATTATCGTTGCTATGATCCCAGTTATGCTCATTAGGGGTACTATATACCATGGGAATGAGTAAAGCCAATCACTTACCAAATGGAATAGGTTAATTCAAGCACAAAAAGGAAAACCGGCTAGGCTTAAACTGTCCTGCAAGGGCAGCTAGCCAATACTTACCTATTGAGGGTCTTTAGTTTTGTGATATATCCTAATGAGTTTTTTTCTCTCTCTTATTGTATTGTTTATTTATGAATGTCGACCGCCAGGCTGGTTTGTTCTTTCTTTTCCCTTTTCATTTAGTTTTGGTAGGTACTGGCAGGTTTATATAGTTTTCTAAGTCAGCATACAATTTTTTTGCATAACTATATTTGAGGGGTGCAGTTATACTGAACATAGAGAATCCATCATAGAATTATAGGAAGTTTGGTACATTTGAAATCTTTGAATACTGAGATATTTGCCTCACTTGATTTAGGGATTTTGAAAGAGAAGGCTACCAATTTGTGGTAAGACTAGACAGGGGAAGGGTATACCTATGGTATAGTACACATAGCTGCAACATTTGTAAGGACCAGGTCAAGAAAATATTTGGGCGTAGTCTACATTTGAGGTATAGGTCTCACAGTTTATAAACAGGTAGATAACGTTCCCCAGGATGATGGAGTTTTTGTGCATATGAAGTTCATTAAATGTATTTAAGAAATGGACATTGTTATGAAAATGAAGTGTATACATAAGGTACATATACAAAGGAGTATGTATAGGAAAGTTTGTTGGGATTATTAGGAGAGGCGTTATACTCTTGTTAGTACTGGTGGTGTAAATTAAGGTAGATTATAGACTGCATCTTACAGGGGGGAAGTTTCCTAGTAGAGTGGGTGGAGTGATAGGCTTGATTATAATAAAATGGGGTTTGGAATTTGAGTGGATTGTAGATTCAAATTACGTGGGAGTGGTGAATTAAAATTAGGAGGTATTTGTTGATCACTGTAGATGATTGGATGCGAGTAGTATATTGTTGAATTTTATTAAGTGAGAATTGTAGGTGTGGTAAGCTGAGGAAGTGCTATGACTGATTGAGAGGAAGGGGGTGTTGAAATCATAGTTATAAATGTGGAGCAGGAGGGGATGGTGAAAAGAGGGACAAGGACAGTGAACAGAAAAGAGACCAAGTGGACAATCAAGTAAAATTTATAATGAGCACTGCACTTTTATCCAGAAGCAGCTAGCTGGTCAGAAAGTCTCCTGTAAGTAGAGAACACTATTGACTCTGATAATAGCCTTAGGTGTCTCATCAGGCTATGTCCTTGTGATGGTTATAGAGTTTCACTAACTGGGAAAAAAAATGTCAATGTTATTTTTTGTGGGAGATCAACTACTAAGCTTCCTAAATCTATAAGAAAGTTATATTTATCAATTCAGGCCCAAAAAGAGAAGGAAAGATAACTAGCAATGTAGTGTGGGCTCTATAACCAAGTCTGCCCAAAAGCTACTTCGGTACTAGAACAAAAAAATAATGTCTGTATTTTCAACCATAAGTGTTCACTTTTCCAGCAAGCCACAAAGAATTTTGCTGGTAATATATAATCTCACTATGAGAAGTCCTTGTTAAAGACAGACTCTTACATTTAATTTGCAGTGGAGATTCTATTGTAAAATTAGCTCACTGGTGTGAGGACAGATTAACCACTGCATAGCAAATTCTCAGAGTGCCTTCTAGTTCAGTTTGTTCCCAGAAGGTGTGCTTGGTGATTTATTATGGCATGATTTTTCAGTGGATGGATTTAGATATGCTCAACTGTTCCAACTGTTCCATCTGTTCCTATAGTGATAAGAACCTAGTGGTTCCCTGATATCCAGAATTCAAATAAAGCAGTCTAACCTGTTTACTTTCTCAGTTTTAATTAATTTGTGTTGCTGTCTACATGTTCTATTCCCTGAAGTTATTATCTCAATTGCTTTTGATTGTTGCTTGCAAAGATTCAAACCTCCAGCCATGGGAGGAAAGGAGACTGCATTAAACATTCTTTAGTTCCTTTTTGGAAAAGTCTTCTCTTATTGCAAATCTGGAAATCCACGTCTTCCTGTACAGAGCTGTCATTCCCTTCTAAAAGCAGATCAGGCTTTCAAAAGGGTTGAAGTTCCATATTAAACTCATCTGCAAGTTTTGTGGTTTGCCCTCTGACAGCATCTTTTTTTTTACAGTAATAATGAAGTCTTTGATTTTGTGAAATGCCCTCCTGCATGTATTCCTACATCAAATATCTGAGAAGATGGAAGATTAATGAAAAGTCATTACCCAAGTGTACCTAAAACAGTAAAAAGAATAAGAACCAAAAAGCAGTGACCAGTGTTGCACAAACCTGAAACCCAACAAAGAAATGCCATGGAAACAGCTGTTTCCACAGTGTTTCTTTGTTGGGTTACCATTAAACAGAACACTTTTGAGATCAGTCCATGTTAATTTAAATAAATTCAGTTAGCAAACTCTCAGTATGCTAGTATTATACTTCTAAAAATGTAACGAGCCAAAACTAAAATGTGGCAACGCACACAAATAACACACATTGCTTTTGGCTTTATTTATAAAAATGTGTTTATTGTGGCTGTCTGAATAATGTGTGTTGCTCTTCATAGTGCATATATAGTCATCAGTATCAAAAAGTTTTGGCATTGTTAACTCATGTCTCGTGCATTTTAAGTGAGACACAAAGTGACTCTATCTAGCTACAAATATGCAGTAAAATCCTGCTGGAGGACAGAAATTACCTGATCAACGGAAGTATGATAGGTAAACATTAGAATGAGTTTATAGTTATCCCATTGACTAGATCATTCACTGGTAATTATACATTGTTATAAAGAAAATTGCATTGTACATGTTTATGCTTCTGCCTTTTGTTTTACAATACACAATTTTTAATGAACAGCTGATTGCCTCACCATTGATGGTGTAACATAGAGGAGGGATGCCTTTGATGACCTGTTTTATTGCCTTTTATTCTATGCTAGCTAGTCAAGACCGTGATGTAATAATTTCCTTTTTAGCAACGTCTTGATGTTTTAAGTACATACCATCCCAGTGCTTTATAGCACTGTTTTGAGTAATAATAAAACTACACTAATGTAGGATTATGCATAAGCATTGAAAATGAGGAGCAAATTGATGGTGTAACTTGATGTTTTAAGTACATACCATCCCAGTGCTTTATAGCACTGTTTTGAGTAATAATAAAACTACACTAATGTAGGATTATGCATAAGCATTGAAAATGAGGAGCAAAACCTTCACTTCATTTAAAATGTCAGTTTTAAATACTACATTTCATTAGTTTTGCACTATACCTTACTATTGTTTTATATGTGCTACATTTCATCTGTTATGCTGGTATGCAAGCATTATATTATGTTCTGTATCATATTTCATAATACATTCTACCCTGTGTAGGATAAAACAGTATGAGTGGCACATATCAGGCATAATACTATATAATTTGTACATATAAGTCTGATTTTGCATAGATGTTGTAATATGAAGTGACTGCTCTAGGCAGTTAGATACATTTACCTCTGCTTCAGGAGGAACAATTCAGATTTTTTTCTGACCATAGAACAGTGCAGCAACTCTCTCCCCTGAATTCAATAAACTCCATGCAGAAATAGCACTATTCCTGCATGGAGTGAATCGTGTCCATTTAGCCTTAGCTTTAACAGCAGCGCACCTTACATATTCATGAAGGTGTGCCGCTGCTAAGGCTAAACAGACATGAACACTACTGAGTGCAGGGGGCATGTTTGGGTAGTGTGTGCACATCTAACATGCCCCCTGCACTCAGAAAGTGCCGTATGGCACTTTTTAAAACCATTTCAGTGTCCGCGGATACTGAAATGAAATAAAATTAGTATTTCAGTGTCCGTGGACACTGAAATGGATAGCGGAGAAAGAAAGCAATGCAGGGAGTGTGTGACAGGTTCTGATAGACACACCCTGCATCGTAAAAGTGCCGGATGGCTATACTCCTCAACTGTACAGGTTTCTGCAGAATGCCGAGATGCCTGCCTCACATACCTTTCAACCTCCTAGAGCAAGAAAGCTGTACAAAGCCATAAATAATGGGGGACAAAGGCACAAAAATGGGGACACATTTTAAATATTGCACTTACAAATCCAGAAAGTTGATAGAATAAATAATGGGAGGACAAAGGCACAAAAAATAGGGACACACTTTAAATATTGCACTTACAAACCCAGAAAGTTGATAGAATAAAAGATTTTCAGTACCACGGACTTCCTGGAGTGTGTAAAGACTGAAACCCCAAATGTCTGCCATTTTAAAGTGCCATACAGCCATAGCTCTGAACTGTACAGGTTTCCGCAGAATGCCCAGATGCCTGCCTCACATACCTGTCAACCGCCTAGAGCAAGAAAGCTGTACACAACTGTAAATAATGGGGGACAAAGGCACAAAAATGGGGACACATTTTAAATATTGCACTTACAAATCCAGAAAGTTGATAGAATAAAAGGTTTGCAGTAGCTTGGATTTCCTGAAGGGTATGAAGTCTGAAACACAAATGTATGTCAGTATGTTCTGCCTTAAACCCTGAGTGATTTGCCAATGATTTGCTAGAAAACCACAATCACACTTCCTAAGTTTGTAAGAGTAATGTGTCCCTATGTGTCCCCTTACAATTTCCCTTACTGTGACTGACAAAGTACAGATTCATGTAAATAAAGTAGGTTTATTACTTTTTTTTTTCATTCTAAGGTATGTTTAAGTGTAGCTGAGTGGGTGTACGCTTTATGGCCCTCTGTTCAGCATTGCTGAAACATCCCATAGGAGATAAATGAAAATATACAGCTGAAATCCTCATGCTGAGATAGTGTAGTAGTTAGAGTCCCAGTTTTGTATACAGGTTTTCATGGTTCGAGTACCAAGGCAATCACTTTATTTTTACGTGGGAAAGCAGTGTTAAAATTATTAATTTAATTCTAAATTATGTAGCAATTGATATCTGTCAACAAGGGTAGTGTAGCTGATCTAAAATACAAGTGTGAGTGCATATAACATGTGAAATCACTCATGTGTACACAAGTGTTCCATACAGTATAGTCACACCCCATGGTAATGTAATGAAAGCACATAGAGGGACATCATGTGAAGTAAATCATATACACTTACTAATATGTCAGTAATGATTAATGAAGTCATAGCCTGATATTTGTAAATGAAAAGTGAGCAATGGTAAGCAGTTGGTGTAAGCATTGCTTAAATGTGAATGCTAAGCAGCAGTCAACTCAGCTACATGGATTTGCGCACTGTTAAGCAATGCCCAGCAATTACCCCTTTAAGCACTGTTCAACCCAGCTTAGCGGGTTTATGCACTGCTTAGCTGAGCTCAGCATTTTCAAAATGGTCCAATGATGGCAAAGGGCAGGAACATGGCCTTATTTAAACCATGCAGGTGGGAATACAGCCATAACTTGTTTAGTTTGATCTCTGCAGGAACATGTCTGGCATTAAAGAGGGACCGTGTTTTCATGTGCAGCGCTGGGACATCCTGGAGTCCAGGGTCATAGCTGGACTCCTTGTAGAACACCATGATGACAGACTGCTGCAGGGCCAGTATGAGGGCTCTCAGTACAAAGTGGAGGACTGGGACCATCTGGCACACGACATTACCAGTGCCTCTGGAATCCCCCAAACTGGTGAGCAGGTACAGCATCATTATTGTAACCTAAAGCGTAGGAAGGGGGAACTCTTGGCCCAATGAATCCAAGATTCTCAGGACTGGTATGCTGCAACAGTGTGTAAATATCCCAGCTAGAGCTGTACCAAATCCTAGCCTGAGTATGTGATAGACAGGTATGCATAATGTTTGTTTCTCATCCCTACAGCTGCAGAAGTGAGGGCTATGAACATCGAGGCTCATGTTGACAGACTGACAAGGATGTGCCGAAAGGCTGGTGAGTACAGATCTATCTTGCAGTATATAGTGCCATAAAGTAGAAGGAGTACATTGTTTACTGCCAGTAGGTATATTGTATATTGTGTCTAATGAATAAAACATGTTTGTCACACTAGTACTTATCCACAGGATGTCCATTAATAAAAGTGTAATTTCACTGTAATAAAAATATACAACAAACTGTTGTGTTTACTCTGGTATGTTGCTGTAGAAATAGAATGTGTACAGGTTCTTAACAGTAACTATGGCATTGACAGCATGAAATAACTGAGGCTGTTCTGGGAAACAGTTAGTATGCATTGCAGTCTTGGGTTAACCTTTGCTTTCCAGACTGTATTATATCAAAGGAGTAATACACAGTACAATAACTATCTGCCATGCATGAATCCCAGGATTACAAGTTCAGACTGTCCACCGAGAGAGTTTTGTTTGTTTTTTCGATTTTTCCCAGTTAGGGGTTGCCACAGTGGAACTCCGGTCCGTTAATGATTGGCAGTCGATTTTTATGGTGCCGAGTTGCCAGCCCGATGCCCAACCTTCAGCAAAGGCACGCCCATTCATGCATGTCTTTCAGAGGCCACTCGACCACAGGGAGGACATGCAGACTCCACACAGAAGGCACTCCAGCCAAGAATTGAACAGGGAAACTCTTGCTGTGAGGTAACAATGCTACCGCTGTACCACTACGGCTTTCACTGTCCAACCCAGAGAGTATTAGTCAAAAATCAGTCAAGCAAGCAACAGCAGTTCCCAAGTAGCTCACTGTGATGGAAAATAGCATTGTTGTTCATTTTATCACACCCAGGCACAGTTTGAATCTAGGGAGTGGTACTGAGGTGTGTGCATATATACACAATAGAAGCCCTAAATATTTGTAAAAATACTCAGAAAGTGTTAACAGATATTTTCCTCACAGGTCTCACAGGCAAAGAAATGTCTGTAGTAGCTGTATGATGGGTATACTAATACACCTGAATATCTGTAGAAACAGTCAGAAAGTGTTAACAGATATTTTCTCCACAGCTCTTACAGGTAAAGAAATGTGTATAGTAGCTGTATGAAGGGTATATTAATACAGCTGAATATGTATAGAAACAGTCAGAAAGTGTTAACAGATATTTTCTCCTTAGCTCTTACAGGTAAAGAAATGTGTATAGTAACTGTATGAAGGGTATACTAATACACCTGAATATTTGTAGAAACATTCAGAAGGTGTTAACAGATATTCCTCCACAGGTCTTACAGGTAAAGAAATGTGTGTAGTAGCTGTATGAAGGGTATACTAATATGCTGTGTACAACTGTTCCACTGTCCAACTGCAAATGTCAACAGGATAGGTTCACACACCATGCTCTCTTCCCAATACATGTCTCTCAAGTGTCACGCTGTCATGGCCAAAGGTTACTGCTGCCAATCACCTTGGACACAGATAGGAAGCCAGGTGAACTATGCTAGTAGCAGACTCACACAAGATCATTGCAGGGTATCCCTTCTATGTCAAGTATGTAGCCCTGATATGTACAAGCACCCACCAGTAAAGTAGCCACAGTGCACCCACTCTACCCCATGCCATTACAGGTTAACAGTCTAACAGGTATGTATGTGCCACAGAAGCTATGGGCCATAGGTAGATGTAAAGTTAGGACAGACCTGTAGAGTATTGAGTAGTATTGTTGTGAAAAACAGAAGCCAATGCAGTTGTTAATGGACTTTCTATTCTCTCCCGCACCCATCATCTGCATCTAAAATTATTATTCATATACTACAGGTATGTTGTCCTCAAAAACTACTGTTGGGGCCTGTGTTCTATTATTGTTCATATATTTCATTGGTTGCATATTAACATATCTTGTTCAAATACCATTATTGGTGGCCTGTTGCCTTCAATGTAACTTGCATACCATTAAAATGCGTACTGTTGTTCCATTTATGCATATGTTCTGCTTGCTATGCAACTGTTTCAAATCTGTTGGTTTGGGTTAATGGGAACACCCATGCATGCTGTTATAACTAATTCTGAAAAGTGTTTTGTCATGACTAACCAATATATCCTGGAAAACCACAACACCATAGCACATTTGGGAAGGCCAATCCCGACGGATCCGCCTGCCCCACCCAATCTGGCCATGACACCGGTCCCAAGCGCTTCTGGGACCCAACCCGGAACATCCTCCTCCGCACCACCTTCAGGTGGAACTGCCTCAGGGGACAGGTTCTGCCCCCCCACCAGGCGTGGAAAGGAGCCCATCACCTCCCGACAGTTACTGGGTATGGTTGCACAGCATCATCCGCTCAGAGTTGGGTGGGCAACTGTGCCAGATGGAGGGTCACCTAGCACACTTGGAGGAGCAGGCTGCCCCTCTTGTCCATCCCCCAACAGACCATCTTCGAGGCTGGGAAGGTGCAGTGGTGGCTGCCCATGGATGGGGACATCAGTCCCACTGTATCCATTTGGGAGCTCATGAGCCTCTGATTCCCAACCACCCTCCCCGTCCAAGGTGTTTACCCCTGTCATGTGTCATATACCACCCCTGTCTGCTGTCTTGTGTGTCTTGTCTACCTGTCAACTGGACATATTTGAACAGACTGTGCTGATATTTGCTTTACATTTTGGTTCCATTTAGCATACTATTGTGCCCTGTCTTGGGGACTAGAGGCATATCACTAAAGACCACAAGTCAAATTGCAATGGCATACATTTGTGTTTCAGACTTCTTACCCTTCTGAGCCTTACTGCAGCTGCAAGACCTGCTGTGCTATCACTGTGTAAGTCTGCAGGGGGGTAATTCAACATTGTCACCCTTTGTGGGCCTTTGCCAGACATTTCTTTATGGTTTTCTACAACTGACTTGTTGGGTGAGGCTGAGGGGTGAGTATGGGACCCCTACACTGACATCCATGCCTGTGACCTATAACCCCCTAGTTAGTTGGCTACCCCACATATACTGCAGTGGGATCTGCAACCATGGGTACTACTGCATAGTGGGGGGGGGGGGCAGTATTGGGCAGAAATTTCCTGGTGTCCCACACAGCTGTCAGTTGTCTGCTGCTATCCCAGTAGGCCAACTCATTCCCTTGCATGCATGCACCAATACCATAGATATGCTGCCAGAACATACTGATACATTCATTTATTGTTAAGAAGACTGACTTACCTTGTGCCTGCAGCAGTTGTGTGGATGGTGCTTGAGGGCTGCCTATGTCAGATGCACACAGTACACTGCCTATACATGGTAAGTTACAGGTAGTGTGATATGTGTGTGTCATCCATTTTTACTGTGTGTGTGAGTCAGACAGTGGTGTCAGTCCCTGGTTGCCTACAGTGTCAGAGTTTATTTTTATGCATTGCCTCTTTGCCAAGGCCAGGCCATACTGGGCATGCCTCCATCTGCCTACTGGGGATGGCTCAGGGGATTCCTCCTCCAAGACCCTCTATGCCTGTGGGTACCTTGACAATGGCGGGAGGCTGTGTGGCCTTTCCCCATGCCGTTCCTGCTGCAGCTGTTTCTGCAGGATCATACTGTGTAGCATGGCACATACTATGAACATGTGTGTATATTTGGCTGGAGAGTACTGCAAGGCTCCACCAAATATGTCAATGTAGCATAACTGTGACTTGAGCATACCAAGCACATGCTCTATAATGATCCTGGTTTGTGCGCATGCCTCATTATGGCATTCTTGAGTGGGTGTGTGTGCATTTCTGATGTGTCATCATTCACGGCTCCAGTGAACAGCCAGCATCCCCCACCAGATGGCCATACAGGATGTCCTCCCTGCCAAATCCCTGATACAGCTGTGAGGAATGCCAGATGTGGAAGTCGTGATAGCTTCCAGGGCTACCAGCACACACATTCATGATAATGCCCTGGGAATTGCACATGACCTGGCAGTTGATGGAGGAGAAACCCTTGTGGTTTATGTAGACCCTACCCTGCTCACTGGGTGGTGCTTTGATTTGAATGTGCGTGCAGTCTATGGCACCCAGTACCTCCGGGTGTTCTGCTACCTGGTGGAAGAGGTGCATATTGCTGGTCCTCTCCTCATGGGTGCTGGGGAAGTAAATGTGCTCACCAGCATGTGGTAGCATGGCATCCAGGAACTGGTGGAGTACCCTGGATGCAGATGCCTGTAAGACCCCCATGATGTCCTCAGTAGGTCTTTGGAAAGTACCTGTAGCTAGTATTCTTAAGTCTACACATACCTTGGTATCCACTGGGATGGGTTCCCCTCTGTTGGCTATGGGTCTGAGTTGAGGCCAGCATAGCTCAATGATTTGTTGAAGTATGTCTCTGTCCAGCCTGTAGCACTCTACTATCTCCAGATCATGTAGCCCCTTGTAGGTTACCCTAAGTCTGAACACTCTTCTCCTCCTCCTGAGTCTGGGGTGGTTGTCAGTATTATCCTCCTCACTGCCGTCAGCCTCCAGCACATACTAATGTATCAAAGTGACAGCAGCCCCTAACATTTTGTTGGTTAAAATTCCCCCACATGTGTACACCGATGGTGCAGAGTTTGTGGGAAAACCAGACTGAAATGTGTTTGCACAGTTTATACTTTTGTGCTGCAGATGCTGCCTGTATGATTGGCTGGTTATGATACATTCCACCTGCTTGCTATTTTATTTGTACTTGATTGTTTTATTCAACTATTTCCCTTTTTTTCCCTTCCCATTTCCACCACTTTTAAGCCCCAAGGCTCACCGCACAAAGCCGGTGCCCAAATGTAAACAGTTCTGCTATTTCCGGGTTTTTTTTGTTTGTTTGTTTTTTAGACCCCGTGAGTGTTGCGCAAACCTGTTTAGCTAATGTAAACACTGTGCAGTAGAAATGGCCCTCCCCTGGTCACAAACACACTATTCATTTCATGGAATAAATCAATACAGCCTCAGACACACACACCCTTGCTAAGCTGTGCTTAGCTAAGCTCAAATGGGAGCTGTGGAGTTCCAATGTGCTTACACCAAGCATGACACACACCCTTTTCATTTCAGTTGCTCCTCCTGCTTACACGACTGCCTTATAGCTCCTACATGGTTAGGTGCAGCCAAAGAATGGTCTCCCCTTTAGTGATTCAGTAAAATTTGCTCATTTGCATACCCCACTACCTTAGTCCCTAGTTACACCACTACACCAGAGCCTTCCTCTTTAGCAATCAGTGTTACCTGTTATTGTTTTGATTCAGCATGCCATACACTATAATGGCAAAATGCAGATTTTACTTAGAATTGTCTTTTCACATTTTTTTTATATTCAGCACAATCCCGTTTGAGCGCCACTGTGCTATGCTTAAATGGCCAAAATCAGCCAAAAACTTTGATTCTCATATTTTTGCAAAACTTTTCCATGCCAATGGCAATATGTTTGGCATGCCTAAGGATTATAATGCATGCTTTACTTTGAGTTGTCATGCCTCCGTTTTGATTTTTGCAGAAATGTATTCAGCTAGTAGCCGAATACATTTCTGCACCTCACACTGTTCTTGCACAGATGCCTGCCTGCTTTCTGGATCACTAATTTACCTCACTTGCATGGTTTTCACCAGCAAATGAGGTAATTAGCATTATTCAGTGGTGTCCGTGCATGAATAGTGCTAGCAGGCTCATGCACGCCCCCAGCCTTATGTACTGGCTCGCTCGGCAGCCATATTCCATGCAGGAGCTGCTACACTATTCCTGCGCAGAGAAAACACTTGTTGAATCCCGGGGTTTGTCTTTGCACAGATATTACAGGAATTGTTAAAACGTACCAGTATGCCCTACATTTGTTTTGTAGAGATGATAAGATATATGACCACATATCTCAGAATAGCATGAGGAAGATGCTGTAGCACTTTGGGGTTCTAGTATCACTGTTTCCTGTCATTTATTCCCTGTATTTGTAGTGTAAGAGTTGGGTCTGCATTGTCAATATTAAGTTAAACAAACAAACTCCTCTAGCAGTAAGGAATATTTAGAGAATAGGCAAACTGTATGTCAACACCCCGATTGGAGAAGGAATGTTCTCCAGCAGGGTATTAATGTACAAGTAATGCCCACTTGCAAATGAGTCCACTGCTTCACAGCAGCATATCAAGCTGCCATGGAGCTTGAACTGCAAAAAGAACTAACGACTGCCATTATTTTAAGGTTGCTAAGTAGCAGTTCTGCAGTTTAGTGAGCATAAAATGTAAAACAAAAAAAAAGGAGATGGACTGTGTGTGGGTGTGTGTATATGTGTGTGTGTGTGTGTGTGTGTGTGTGTGTGTGTGTGTGTGTGTGTGTGTGTGTGTGTGTGTGTGTGTGTGTGTGAGAGAGAGAGAGAAAGAGAGATTGAGAGAGAGTGAGAGAGAAAGCGAGCGTGATCTTGTATGACTGAATGCGTCTATGAAAGAAGAGGAGACTGTGTGTGTGTGAGAGAGATTGAGAGAGAAAGTGAGAGCGATCTTGTGTGAGTGAGTGCATGTATGAAAGCAGTGCAGTGTGTGCGTGTGTGTGTGTGTGTGTGTGTGTGTGTGTGTGTGTGCGTGCGTGTGTGTGTGTGTGTGTGTGTGTGTGTGTGTGTGTGTGTGTGTGTGTGTGTGTGTGTGTGTGTGTGTGTATGTATGTGTGTGAAAGCAGAAGAGTGTGTATGTGTGTATGAGAGAGTGAATGGGCTCTATGTAAAATTGTTGTGTTTTACTTGCTTATTATTTTTTTAAGCACTATATTATTTTTATATATGCTTGATGTAAAATGCTTCCTCCCAACACTATTAACATACACTACAGCAAGTTTGGAACATTAGGCAGAGGAACTATTTTACATTAAAAATATATATAAAAAATATTAGTGCTTAAAAAAATAAATAAGCAAGTAAAACACAACAATTTCGCAGAGGGCACATTCTCTAAGTGTAATAATGCCCTCCAGGGTGTGTGTTAATGTGTAATTAATGCCTTTCTAGGGGTGTAGAGGGCATTAATTACACATTATACAATGGCTGGCCATTAATATTCCAAAACAACCACACTTGTTAGATGTCCGTTGTAAATCCAAGCATATACCAATGGAAAAAGGTCCGGTCGTCCGGAATTTTTTCCACTGGTATACACTGTAACTTTCAACTTTTTTTTTACAAAAATAAATAAATAAAATCTGAAATCTGGACTCCGCACATAGCAGAGAGACAGGATGGAGAAAATACTAGGAAAATCAGGTATGTTATTCAAAACTAAAGACACGTACATGATTTTCCTTGTATTTCCTCCATCTTTCTCCTAACCCTAAACTGTCCGAACAAAATGTTTTTTTTTTTTATTTAAATAAAAAGAAAAGAAAAGAAAAATGGAGCAGTGGAGACCTTCTTTTCTCTGTTGCTTCCTTTCCCAAGCACTGATGTACTGGGTATGTTTGAGAATGCAAGTCCCATATACATGTGCAGTACATCAAAAAAGGCAACAGGATATGTTCTAGCCGCAGGACAGCATGGCACCATTATACAAAGAAATTATTTAAGAAAGGTAAGTTTTTTTTTCCTTAAATAATGTTATTGTATAATAACAATAACCAACTCCCTGGTGTGGTATATTAAGATTTACCCACGGTTGGCTTTATTTAATCACTCGGGCTTCGCCCTCATGATTAAACCACATGAACCATGGGTAAATCTTAATATACCACACCGACATTGTCGGTTATTGCTTAATTAACACACGCTGTTAGGCATTATTGCTTGCATAGAATATGATGACCTGACTGCTACTGCACATGTATTTAGTCTCAGTTAGTATTATCTGCTAAACTGGTTAACAATGACAGAAAACTTGTCATTGAGACCGATGACGCCATAACTAGAGAATTTCGGATCTGTCAGCAGTTTGTTTATGTGCCCAGCTAAGTTAGCTTAAAATTACTACTTCTGAAGTCTGGCATCAAATTTCAGAACAGGAAGCAACAATTGCAGCCTTTGGATGCCAACTCTAGAAGGCTGAGATAGAAATCATTTTTTTTCTGGTTCATTCTCCGAAGCTACAAGCAAATCTACTGACCAGAAGAATACAGCAAGAAAGAAAGCCATTTGTTTTGATTGGCATGAGTAGAAGAGAATAATGTGGCACAATGTTTCACAGAATGGATATCTCTGCATGGTGAACAGGTTTCAAACACACAAAACAAAATCAATAATTCTGAGAAAAGCTTAGAGCCTCAGAAACAGCCAGGACACGGCCTTAAACAGGAACATCAATTTGTCTGCCAGGATATTTAAAAAGAGATATTTCACATACTGTATGTAAAATGGAACCAATCTACTCTCTTGTGGTCTGCAGGACTAAATGTGCTTGACTGGTGTAGTCTTAAGAATTATAATAATTCTGACTCATCCAGGTGACTAAGAATAAAAAAATTATTAACCAGGGCAGGATGGACTTGGCTACAATCAGCCTTTCTAAGTAGTTCATAGGTTCATAGGCAGGTACTAGGCTATTAGCCCTAGGATCTATATAAGCTTAGCCAAAAAGGTACCCTGGTTTCGCCACCCAAGAAAATTATTTTCCTGTACCCCTGTCAAGCAGAGCCACAGAAGTGATCCCTGGGATGAATTTCCTATCTACCATCCAATCCTCAAGATTTTTTTGAAGAGTGCTAATGAGGAGCTTTGTTTGATATAGATAGGTAGTTTGTTCCAGAGTATGAGAAGTCTCTGGGACAGGAATCTATCCCTCCAGCATGTTCTGTTTATTGTGGTGACAAGGTTTAGGTCCCTTGAGCGTGTAGCTTGGAGGGATTGGGATTTCTTTAACTGGAGCATGTCCAACAGCTCTGGGTTTGACATAGCTTTGTATGTTAGGCAGAGATCGCCTCTGAGTAGGCGATATGCGACGGAGTAAAGCTAGAGTTTTTTTGAGATGGTCTGCGTAGGGCATCTGTTTGAGGCTGGTAATCCTCTGTGTGAGGTATTTCTGCAGCCTTTCTAGTTGTTGTAGATGTCTTGTGAGGTACATACCAAAAGGGGCGTTGTACTCTATAACGGGTCTAATGAGTGACGAGTAGAGGGGAACAATTACCTCTTTTTCCTTGATGAGAAACCTTTTGTGATGACGTGTGCCACATAGAAGGATTTCCTGACTACTGTGGCAATGTGATTATCTAAGGAGAGACTACTGTCCACCTGTGTCCCAAGGTCTCTTATCACACTTTTGGTGTTAAGCATACTACCACTTATGTGGTAGTTCATGAGTACAGAGTTTTTACCAAAAGAGATGACAATGCACTTTTTGGCACTGAGCCTGAGGCCATGGCTTTGACACCAGGCATCTGTCTCAGTGACGCCGTTTTGTAGGATGTCCACACTGTTAGGAGTTTCGATTATGGCTCCTAGTTTGCAGTCATCTGCGAACTTCATTAGCCAAAGACCTTCTGTGTTAGCCTGTACTTCTGAGAAGTAGATACCAAACAGGAGAGGACCCAGGACTAAACCCTGTGGTACTCCACTTGTCACTGGTCTGAAGTCAGACTTGGAGTCTGCTACTTTCAGTGTGGGTTATGTCAGTGAGCCAGTTGGAAATCCATCTTGTGACATAGGGATTTATAACTAGTTTAGTGAGTTTATCTATAATCCCAGCATGGAGGATGGTGTCAAAAGCCTTGTCCAGATCTAGATAGGCTGTGTAAACCACCTTACCCTCATCTAATCTGAGCTGGGTGGGGTCCAGAGTTTGGTGAACGCTTCAAAGAAGTCTATCAGGTTTAGGAGACATGATCTGCCTTTTACAAACCCGAACTGGGTGGAGTGCAGAGTATGGAGATTACCAATGTCATTGTTTATAAGTTCCATGATGATACATTCCATAGCCTTACAGACCAGGCTCATCAGGCTAATGGGTTGGTAGTTCCTGGGGTCATTGGTGCCTCCCCCTTTGTGGAGTGGGATAACCATGGCTGTGTGCCATTCAGTGGACACAAAGCCTGAGGTGAGGCTATGATTGAACATGGTACTTAAGTGGAGTGCCAGTTTGTTCTGTAGTTCATGTAGAACGCAGCCTGGGATGTTGTCAGGTCCCATGGATGCTGTGTTCTTGGCTTTGGAGAGTGTGGTTTTTACCTGTGCAGCCGTGATTACAGGAACTTTGCATTCTTTTGGTATAGAGATGGGCCCTTTAGGAGGTGAGAGGGGGTTAAAGTTAGCACTGAACCTATCTGCCAGGATGTTGGCAATATCAGTTGGTTCTGTATATTTAGTGCCATTGTGCTGTAACTCAGAACAGATCTGAGTGTTGCCATTGAGATCCTTGACATAGCTATAGAATGCTTTGTGGTTGTCTTTAGAATCAGTGGCAATTTTGTTTTTGTAACTCGCTTTGGAGGATTTTATGAGGGATTTCAGCTTTTTACTGAGGCTGACCAGGGAGTTCCTCCAATCATGGGATTTTACTCTTTTTTGCAACAGTTTCTTTCTTCTGTTGTAGAGTTCTTTTTATGGCAGGGGACCACCAGACTGGCTTCCTTTTTATGGAGGATAGCATCTTGGTTCTGTTAGGGATTGAACGATCCATGCACTCATGTAAATGCTTATAAAGTGCATTTGTGTAGGATTCAGCAGTCATACCTCTATTGTCCGTCTGCATGGGTGTCATGAAGTTTGCCACTTCTGTCTTAAGAAGCATGAAGTTGGCTTTGGAGAAATTTTTTACAGTGCTTTCCTTAATGGGGGGTGGGGGCGGGATGTGGATGTCTAGGGTGATTAGCTTGTGGTCACATCTGACCAACGAGGAACTGACCTCTGGTGTGGAACACTGGTTGCCCATGTTGGTAATGACCAGGTCTAGTATATTGCTGCCCCTGGTGGGGGTGTGGATAAGTTGATCCAAGGTGTTGGAATTTATGAATTCCAGAAAACGTTGAGCAAAAGAGTTGGTACATGAGTAGTTTTCCAGTTAATGGTGAGGTAGTTGAAATTGCCCATTATTAGGGTGTTAGGTTGTACCCTAATATTTTCCAGTGTATCAAGAAATGAGGAGTGGGAATCCTGGGGCATGGTGGGGGATCTATAGCAAGCTACAATTTGGATTGCGGTCTTGCCCAGAGTTAGTTGCACGTGGATAATCTCGGATGCATTATGCTGAGCAACTAGCCTGGGTGTGTGGATATCCTTAATGAATATGGACATGCCTCCGCCTTTAGTGTTTCAGTCCAGGTTAGGTGGCCGAAAGGTGTGGTATGAATTATAGACTTGTAATGCAGGGATGCTCTCTGGTGCCTTGAACCAGGTGTCTGTCACTGCACAGATGTCGATGTTCTCCATTTTAAGGAGTGCCTCAAGTGAGTGCATTTTGAGGTTTAGACTTCTAGCAAAGAGTAGCATTACCCTCAGATTTTGCTTGCTTGTACCTGTTACGGTGATGAGTTTGTCATTTGAACCTTGCCTAAAAAAGGCACTATAGGGGTGGCAAGAGCCTTAACCAGTATCCGGAATCCCAAGGGCGACAGGTGCAGGCCATCTCTGGCAAAGCATCGTGGTCTGTCGATCATGTCATCCCAGGCAGACAGATACTGGATCCCCTTAGAATGACACCAGTAGCTTAGCCAATTGTTGAAGTCAATCATTTTGTCCTTGTACTGTGGTATCATTCTAGGTGATGGCAGGATGCTACTCAGGGCTAAGGTCATACCTGACTGGGCTACAAGATCAGACAGCTCCTTCATGTCTCTTTTCATGTAGTCCAGGGAGGTACATCTCAGGACATTCACACCAACATGGACAATGACAGAGTCATATTTGTACTTGTTGTGGAGTGACCTGAGTGCATGTGTTATGTGGTGGATCCTGGCACCCGACAATCAGCTGACAGTAACTTTCTCCTTGTTTAGCCTGGTGAGTGGAACATCAGTGTGCCTGACTATAGAGTCACCTATGACTAGAGTGTTGGGTACGTTGTTATGCTTATGGGCTGTGGTTGAGTGGCACACTGAGTTTGTGGGCTATGTGTCATTTGGGTTGTGTTGAGGGGGGGTGGAGGCTGCTTGCATTTCTGCTTTGGAGGTCCCTGTTGCTTGGGCAGATTTTTATTGAGAGCCTCCGCGAATGTAGGTGTGTGCTTTGTGTTTCTATGTGTGTGTTTTGGTGGTGTAGGTTTTGAGGGACTATGTGATGAGTCTGGTGTGGTGCAAGTGTTTACCCTCTCCTCTTGACTGTCTAGTCCAGTCTTGGGTGAAGAGAGCTTTGCTTCCAGTTTGGCTACTTAAGTGCATCTCTCACAGGTTGTACTGTTGGGTGGTAGGAGGAGAGGGTTGTCTGTGTACATGAGGCAATTGCTGCATTGCCCCAAGATGCCCAGATTCATCAGGTAGACAGGAGAAAACACTGGGAGCTGACCCTTAGACATGCTGGATAGGTGCTTATTTATTAAGTACTAAAACCTCTTTTCCTCTAGACAAGTGAGGAAAGTTGAGTGCTGTAGTAATTTGTAGCTTATTTAGTGCTTACAATGAGTTGTGAACAAGTACTGAGCTCAAAGAAACAGATTTGAGTGCTAAAACTAAAAAACTGGCTAGTTCTAAGGGAAAATTTGAAGAGCAGACTTTCTGGTGCCGGGAATACTTTAATCCTAGCTAAGCAGCGGGGGCTCACAAGCTTATTTTCCTCCCTGTCAGAGTTCATGCATCAGTCCTGCAAATCAAGAGACAGTTTTACTGAATCATTTAGCTTGTTGTAAGAATACATTTCTCTTCTCCACCTTGTCTGGCTCCAACTTGTCCATCTATTTTCTTTTCCTTTCATCATGCTTAATCCCAGCCACTCTCCCACATTAATCATGTAGAAGTTTTTTAGTACTTTTTCTATGTAATGTAGTAGTCATAAAATTTCAGTACCATCTCTGTTATTATGTGAGATCTGAGCTCTCTTTTGTGATACTGTGGATGGTTGGATATCCCTTGTCTGTTTTTTGTGGGAAATACTTAGTGCCCTGACACTCTTATTCACATATTCTATTCAACATAGCAAATTTAAAGTGAAATGGTGAGTGCTAGCTGACAACACAACATGTTGGATTATTAATAATCCTATGTGGGTGACAGAGAGTACACTGTATCACATACCATACTGGCAGCTATTCAGTAAGATAGGACAGCGTTCAGTGACAGCCCTCATTATGGCTGCACAGGGACTACATAAGCTTCTTAAAGTAATGCAGGAGACTACATAGTTCACAGGGATGTTTGCTCTGCTAGAGGTATCCTTGGCAAAGTAGCACTTTTCTATCCCTGTGATACTCTGAATATTTATACCTGCACTAATAGGTCATCTCTTGACGCTGCAATTTTTAAACTGGCAACCCATCAAGGTCAAACTGATAAACCCTGTAGTAAGTGTAGACCCTGAGTGACCTATCTGAGGTAAGATAATATCCCAGGTACTCTGCTGGATCATCAGGTGGACAAAGAACAGAACTGTAGTCCATGACCATGAAAAGGAGCTCATTGAATTCAGATACAAAAAACATTATCATGCCAGAAAAAGCCAAGTAAGAAATATACTAACCTCTGCCACAGTGACCTGTCACCCCCATATCTTCTGGTATCATCTCTTGCCTTCCTCAACCTACTCTTCATCATTTAAGGTAGCAGCACCAGCAGCGTGATGACAAAAGATGATATTACTATTGTTTCATTTTGCCTCTTTATAGACTGTTCTGATGTCACACTCCTCACCTGGTACAATTAGTGAGCCAAGATCTGGGCCTGAATTGGACTTAGATGCTACCTTGATTTTCATGCTGGAATGAAACCCAGAGTAAGAACAAGTAAACTTACTGCCACCTCAGCTCTCTCACCAGACTTTATAGATGTTATCCTGAGCAGAGGTGTCTTCAATAAAGAAAAGTTGTGTAAAATCTTACCATAACCATAGATGTCCTTCTTTTCCATGTTGCAGTATTCTGCATATGGGTTTACTATTCTTGTCTCACGTACATACGGCCAGTATGCAAAAGTTTTCAGTTCCTCTGAGGTGCGTGTGATGTCTGACGTGGATGAGAGAATGTGGGCAATAAAAGTGACATTGACATGCACCAGCCCTCAGAACTGAAAGCCCCAGTTGGAGCCAGTCCTAATAAGGGCAATGCCAGTCTAGTGCCATCCAGATAGGGAAAGGTAGCCTAACAGGAGGGGAAGGTGGGTGGGAAGGAATACTGCAACATGGAAGAGAAGGTCACTTATGGTTATGGTAAGATTTTACACAACTTTTCTATGTCCTTCTATTCCCATGTTGCAGTATTCTGAATATGGGTGAGTGCCAAAGCTCACTGTGATTGGGGGGGAGGTTGAGAGGCAGATTCCTGGAATCCATGAAGGATAGCCCTGGCAAACCCTGCCCTGGATCTACAAATGTGATCAAGTTTGTAGTGTTTGGTAAAGGTGTGAACAGAAAACCAAGTAGCTGCCTCTAGGATAGTGGAGGTATCCAGGCCTTTAAAGAAGGCTCCTGAGGAAGCCATGGCTCTGGTGGAATGTCCTTTAACTGCCCCTTGCATGGATTTCCCATGGAATTGGTAGCAGAAGGTGATGGCCTTGGTGATCCAAGTAGAAATGGTCTGCTTGGACACTGCCTTCCCCAGTGCTCTAGGGTGGAAGGATACAAAGAGTTGGTCCATTTGTCTGATGGCCTTTGTTTTATGCAGGTAAATCCTGATCTGTCTATGCACATCTAGGGAGTGCAGTACCCTCTCACTGTCCCCCTGTGGGTTGGGGAAAAAACAGGTAAGTGTATGGCCTGGTAAAGGGACAGGTCATTCACCACCTTGGGCATGATGGATGGGTTAGTTCTAAGGTTAACCCTGTCCTTGTGAAAAAGTAGAAAGGGGGCATAGCCATTAGGGATTGTACTTCTGATACTCTTCTAGCTGAGGTCAGGGTTACTGGCAGTACAGTTTTCCATGTGCAATGCTTTAAGGAGGCTTTGTCTGCTGGCTCAAATGGAGGGAGCGTAAGCTTTTCAAGCACATAGTTAAGATCCCAAGGAGGAGGGCACGGTTTCCTGGGAGGTCTGAGGTGGAGTACTCCCATAAGGAAAAGTTTAGAAGGAAGCCTAAATGCTAAAGGGGGTCCAGAGGAAAGCATGCTGAAATTGCAGACAGATGAGCTTTGATAGAGGAGTAAGCCAAGCCAGTCTGCAGTAGCCAGGAGTATCTACGCAAGGCAGAAGCTGATGCTGCTGACCTGGATGAGGATTCAGCAGCATCATAACTGCACTTTATAGAATGTCTGGTGACCTGGGAAGAAAGTGCCAGGAAGAAGGACAATGATGTTTTGGCAGTGCAGTCTGGAATATCTGCCAGGTGTTTGGAGGCAGATTCCAGAAGGGATAAGGCATACTTGGCCATATGAGTTTGATAGTTTGTAGCTCTGAAAGACGAGGTAGCAGAGGTATAGATCGTTTTACCCAGACATTCCATCATCTTGCTGTCTTTGTCAGCAGGGAGGATGGTGGTAGTGGGCAGTAGCTTAGAGGCCTTGTCCATAGATATAGCTATAGTGGCTGGGTCAGCAGGTGGACACTTAAGCAGGTGCTTAGTGGTGTCAGGCACCTTGTAAAGTCTGTCTGGTCTGTGTGGTGCAGGGGGTTGGGAGTCTGGGTTAAGAAATGCTGAGGAGAAGGCATCTAAAAAGGGAGGAAGGATGGGTGGAACAGCAGATGGGCTTGGGGTTTCCATCTGGATAAGGTCGTAATATATTTTTTGGACCTCAGTCATTTCTGAGGATTCCCATTTGAAGTGTTCCTTCATCTTGGAGATAGTTTCTTCAAATGTTAAGTCTTCAGTTAGGGAGTCAGGGTCCACAGAATCTTCTTCTGGGGAGCCATACTCCAAAGGAGATGAAATCTGTGAAGTATAAGATAGTGATTCCACTGAGGAATCCTCTCCTTCCTTAGTGGTGTGGTCTGAGGTCTGAGGCCTAGGGCTCAGGAGTGGAGGGGATGTGGGAGCACGAACAGTGGAGGTAGGCCTCAAGGCAATGAAAGCACTAAAAAGGCTTTGACTAAAAGCCTGCCAATCAGGCATGCTTTCAGGAGAAGGAGAGATATGCTTAGTCTTTTCCTTTCTTTTAAGGGGCCTAGCTGGCATATGTTGAAGCCTGGGATCTGGAGACTTTAAAGGATTGGAGGGATCAGACGGTCCTTCAGAAAATGCTGGCCCCCCCAGCATTAGAAGCTGATGGTGGTATAGCCTCAGCGGATGTGCTCTCACCAAGGGATTGTGTAGCATCTGCGTAGGTACCCACTCTATCCAATATAGCAGATCCGGATCCTTCTAGCAGCTGGAGTCAGCCACAGGCTGAGGACTGAACGGAAGACGCTCAGTGGTTGATGAAGGCCGTAGGGTCTTGGCCTTCTTTTTTGGTGGTTCCGAAGGAATATCTGAGGAGCCTTCCATCCCTAAAGTGATCTGCTTAAGGCATTGGTTTTCTACATAAAGGTTTAACACATGTAAGCAGCTGTGGAGGGTCTTAGGTACAAATGCCTGGCAAATAGGGCAGGCCTTGTGGTCATGTGACCGACCCAAACAGAAAAGGCACTTATCGTGGGAGTCCTTGTGGGAGATCTGGTGGCTGTACTGACACTTCCCCTTTCTGGATGACATTAACAGGCAATACAAGTTTAAAGAAGGACTGAAAAGGTCCTCCACGGGGTACTTATCTGATTTTAGTAGAATCCGACATCAGTGGTAGCGGTAACACCTGGCGTATGACTGGCAGCCGAAAAGTTCTGAAGGCTGGTGTTTGCCAATATCACTTTTATGGCCCACATTCCCTCAACCATGTCAGAAGTCAAATGCACCTCAGAGGGACTGAAAGCTTTTGTATACTGGCCGTATGCGAGGCAAGAAGAGTAAACCCATATGCAGAATACTGCAATATAGGAATAGAAGGACATCAGATGTTTTCCTGATCAGAGATTTCTTCAATGACAGATGTTATCCTGATCAGAGATTTCTTCAATGTGGATTCAATGATATTAGCAGTTATACACATAAATACTCTCACTAACACCCATACATAATGAGATTAACTCCGTATCACACATAATTTAAAATAATAACAATCGACTTACAGTCTCAGCAGTAAATAGTACTGGAGTTTCATATCCACAGAATCACAATCACATTAACTGACTGTTAAGAGTTGGATCTTGCAGTATAGGTACAATTCCCAAGAAATCTCAGAAGCCTAGAAGAGACATCCTTTGCAATGTAGTTCTAATGTTGCCTTATTAACGGTACAGAACTTTGTACAGAATTTTTGTTTGTTTAGTGTGGTTATGTAGCTCTCCCTTAACCCTCTTTCCTAATATCCATACTCCCAAACTGGTATCACTTCTAAAACGTTTTCTTCTACACCAGTATTAAAACTTAAACTGATGGGAGCAGTAGAGACAGCTAGTATCAGCTTGATGAAGGGGGGAGGGGGTTCTCTGAAAACAAAGGGAGTGTGCACTTCATATTAAAGTAAGTTTAACATACTTTCTACAACAGTGTCATGAAGACAATCTCTGCCTGTGTTAATGTACTTAGTATGCAAAGATTTTCTCCTGAGTAAGACATAACCATGTCATCTTTTGTGCTTGAGTCCTATGGATGCATGTGTATGTGACGTTAGAAAGGCCCTTCACATTGACTTAGGGAACTGGCTTTTGGCTGCTTTGGATTATATGTAAACAGTGCCATTAACATACAACTAAATGTTGGTGTTACACTGCAATTTCCATTACAGTATACTCTTTTATATTATTAGTATGATACCTGTATCTGTCACATTGTTGCCATCAGCTGTTCTTTAGCCTATTTTGAATTCAGATAGCTCTATAACACTATATTCTAAGTGTAACATCTACATACATGAGCCTAATTTGGATCAAGATCATCAGTACTGCTTCTCAGTCAGATTAAGACTGGCTAATTTTTAGCTTACTCTGCTCTTTCATCCTTATTCTTTCATGGGTCTATGTTAAATATTCGAACATCCAAAATGTCGGGACGTTACATGGTCGAGACCAAATGTTCGACATTTGGATGTTCGAATATCAAATACAAAAAAAAGAAAAAAAGAAAAACACACCTTAACAGTGTGAGCAGGGGGGCAAGCACCCCTGCACCCCCACCCCTACTTAAATATACCACCTCTGAGACCACACTTCAGTGCAGAAAAGGGAAATTCTGCCTATCTGTACTGTACAGTGCCGTTGAAAGTCAATCTTCGAACACTTGAAATTTCGAACATTTGGTCTCGACCATGTAACGTTTGAAATTTTAAGCATTCGAAGAATTGACATAGACCCTTCTTTCATCAGGATAACATGTGGGAAGGGAGAGTAGTCTGAGCTTTAGCCCTAATGAGGGCTGTGATTTTCAATGCAGGCTTGAATGACATCAGATCTAGATTAAGTAATCATTAATCCTTTTTAGCCTGCATTTTATATCTTCCTATCAGTGCTTGAGTTGTTGTGATGTTATGACTTTTGTCACAGCACTGACATATAATGGAAATGCATTATTTATTTATTTATTTATTGATTGATTTATTATTATTTTTTTTTAATTAAGGAAGCTCATTAATGGACACCCATGTGTCCCTTTTCAGAGATGGCCCAGAAGCATGGTCTGATTAAGTGACTTCCTCAGCGTCACACACTGTACTCATGGAGGTTGAAAGAATCAAACCCTGGACTATAGGAATATGTTTATTAACAGCTTGCAGCCTTAAATCTGTGCACTTACTTTCAGAACTGAATTAATTAAATTCATTTTCTTTCATATATTGTATCATAGCTCACTGATATAATTTCCATTTTGAGTACTTTATTTATAATAAAGTAGGGGTAATTGTGACATGAATAGGTAGCCTATTCCAAAGACATGGCAGTCACTGGGAGATAAATCTTTCCTTTCAGCATGTCCTATTTAAGTCACAGGCCATACTTACGTCCATGGAATGGGTAGCCCTAGTCCTATTTGATTTACAGATATGCAGCAAGTTCATTAGGTTTGAGTCTGAGATTGTTCTGTAAGCCAGGCATAAGTCTCCCCTAAGAAGTCTAAACAATACAGAGTACAGTGACAGGGACATTAATCAGTCTGTGAAAAGCACATTCTGGAGTTCCTTGATCTTCTTTGTTAGAAACCTCTGAGGTATCTCCAATTGCTGCAGTTGCTTTGTACTATACATGCCGAATGGGGCATTATGCTCAGTTATGGACCAGATTAGTGCCACGTATAGAGGGGTTATAACCTCTTTTGCTCTCGAAGTGATGCCTTTACTAATCAAGTGTGCTATGTAGAAAGCCTTCCTTACTACATGGTGGTCGAAGTTAAGGTCGCAGTCAACTTGTGATCCCAGGTCCCTTACCATTTCATGGGTACTTAAGGTATTGTTGCTGATTTGATAGTGTAAAGGGACATTGTTTGTGATGAAGGGAATGATGATGCATTTCTTTGCATTCAGTTTGAGACTGTGACTAAGACATCAGTCATTGGTCTGTGTACGGCCCTCCTGGAGTATACTGACATCATTTGGGGATTCAATAATTGCATCCAGTTTGCAGTCGTCTGCAAACTTGATCAGCCACAACCCCTTAGTTTTGACCTGAACTTCTGAGAAGTATATACCAAACAGTAGGGGGCCCAGCACTAACCCCTGTGGCACCCCAGTGGTAACAGGTCTGCTGGTTGATGTGGAGTCACCTTCTTTGATACTGTGTGTCCGGTTTGTTAGCCAGTTGTCAACCATCTTTCAATGAAGGTGTTTACATTCAGTTTGCTAAGTTTATCAGTAATGCCTGAGTGTGGGATTGTGTCAAAAGCCTTTGCCAAGTTGAGGCATGCTCTGTGCACAGATTTGCCCTCGTCAATGACCCTGGTCACATTTTTGAAAAAATCCATCAGATTTAACAGGTACAATCTGCCCTTGTCGAAGCCAAATTGGGTAGGATCCAGGGTTTGGAGGTCACCTATGTCTTTATTTATGAGATCCATAATGATACATTCCATGGCCTTACAAATGAGGTGGTCAGGCTTATGGGTCTGTAATTCCCTGGGTCTCTTGCTAGGCCAACTTTGTGGAGGGGAATAACTGTTGCTGTTCTCCATTCCACAGGAACAAATCCTGTGGTTAGACTATGACTGAAAAGGATACTTAATGGTGATGCTAGTTCATGTTTTAGCCTGTTTAGAAGACAGCCTGGGATGCTGTCTGGTCCCATAGAGGCTGTGTTTTTTGCCTTGGACAAGACTTTGATGACATGTTCTTCAGATATGTAGGGTGGTGGGAAGGTTTGGGTAAGATATGTGATAGTTTTGGAGAGAATAAGCGAGTGAAATTTTCACCAGACCTATCCACTAGCAGGTTTGCTATCTCTGTGTGGTCAGTGTGTGTGATACCAATGGTTACTAGTTCTGCACATGCTTTGGTCCTACATTTTAGGCTACGTACGTAGCTGTAAAAGGCCTTATGGTTATCCTTGGCTGTGCTTGCTAAGTTTTTCTCATAGAAGTCCTTACAGGATTTGACAAGTTGTCTTATTTGCCTGTTGAGGCTAAAGAGGGTGCTTTTCCATTGTTGAGTCTTACCTTTGTTTTCTTGGACAGCAACTTTTTGCATTTATTGTAAAGTTTGTTGATGTTGGATGTCCACCATGGTGGCTTGCTTTTACTTGGGGCTCTGGCTTTGATTCTTTCTGGTATGCCGAGAATATACACTTATGCAAGGGATTGTACAGGGCTTTAGTGAAAGCTTCAGTGTAGTTACCACTTTCAGCTGGGGGTGGGGCTTGGAATGCATTCATTCCTTCATCTAGGAGGGTATAGTTTGCCTTAATGAAGTTTTATAGTCTGATTTCACCCTTTGTGAGTTCTGGTGTTAGTGTCAGCTTGAAGGTGACTGATTTGTGGTCAGATTTAACTAATGAGGGTCCAACAGTTGTGGTAGTACATCTGTTTGACATGTTAGTCAGGACCAGATCTAGTATGTTTGTTCCTCTTGTCAGGGTATGGACAATTTGTTCCATGGTATTTGAGTTAACAAAGTGAAGGAACTTTTGCACTAGCAAGTTAAGGCTAGCTTAGGTTTCCCAGTTGATGGTGGAATAATTGAAATCTCTCATAACCAGACTGTTTGGTAATATTTGGATTGTCTCCAGTTTAGTCAAGTAGCTTTCATGCTCATCATGACCCATGAAGGGGGATCTATAACTGGCTATGACTTGAATGGGGGTCTTACCCATCATAACCTGAATGTGGAGTAACTCCATGGAGTTGTCCAGACTAACTAGATGGAAGGTGAATTTATCTCTAATATAGATAGAAACACCACCTCCTTTGGTTCTCACATGTTCATTTTGTGGTCTGAAGGCGTGGAAGGCATTGTAGCCTTGCAAGGCTGGGGTACTCTCTGAGGCCTTGAACCAGGTTTCTGTGACTGCACAGACATCTACATCTTCCAGTGACATAAATGCTTCCAGGGTGTGTAGTTTTTGGTTTAAGCTCCTAGCATTTAGCAGCATGAACCTTATTTTGTTGTGATTGGCAAATTTTACATCGGTAAGTTTGTTTTCGAAACCTTGCCTGAAAAAGGCACTATGGGGGTGGCAAGGGCCTTTACCAGCAGCCGAAAGCCTAGAGGTGCCAGGTGCAAACCATTTCTGGCAAAGCAATGAGGTTTATCGACCATGGCTTCCCAGGCTGACAGGAACTGGATCACCTTTGAATGACCCCAAACACTAAGCCAATTATTGAAATCAATCATTTTGTTTATAGTGTGGCATCATTATAGGTGAGGGTAGTATGCTGCTCAAGGCTAGGGACATGCCTGCTTGGGACATGTACTCAGACAGCTCAATCATGTCTCTTCATATAGTCCAGTGAGGTACATCTCAGGTCATTCACTCCAACATGAACTAAAACAGAGTCATAATGGTACTTGCTGCTGAGAGACCTGAATGCATGCATGATCTGATGAATCCTAGCACTGGACAGGCAGCTGACCGTGACTTTCTCCTTGTCCATCTTGGTGAGTGGGACATCCATGTATCTCACTATTGAGTCTCTGATGACTAGAAAATTTGATTTTTGTGTGTTGTGCTTTATGGGCTTGGTAGGTTAGACACTGGTGTTGCTATCTGTCATAGGTGTTTTGGGAACTCTGTTAGTTGTAGCAGTCTTGTATTTTGGAGGTCTCTGGTGTTTCAGTAGGTTTTATGAGAGAATCTCCACATATGTTGATTTTTGTGTTAGATGTGTACTATGTGTAAGTGCATGTGTAGTGGTGGGTTGGTTGACAACCTCTTCCGTGTTACTGTTTTGAGTGTGAGAGAGCATAGATTCAAGATTCTTGGTGTAGATACATCTGTCACACTCTGTACTAGAGTGAGTTATTATTAGATGGTTGTCATGCACATGAGAAAATTGCTACACTGCCTCAAGAGACCCAAGTCAACAAGGTTGGTAGGAGAAACAAGGGTGGTCCAACTATCCATAATGCTAGGTAGACGACTGTTATAACTAAGGGGGGGGTCATGAATGATCAAGGAGAAGCTCAGTGGATGGATATTTCTGCCTGTGTTTTTTTTTTTTGGTAGTTTAATAGGTTTCAGCTCACTAGCAGTATTTCTTGGACTGGAAAAGTACTAAGGATGAGGGCTACACTAATGTGCTATGATGCACAATTGTGCTGCAGTGTGCAATGCTGCAAGAGTGCAAACAACCAGGAACCTGCTCAAATGCAGGGCTTAAATCCCAGAAGTGTAAAACTTGAAAAAAACTTTAAAAAGGTTTAAAACGACCAACAAGGATGCTTACTCCAAGCCGTAGACCAACCACCCTTCACCAGACAGGTTCCAATCAGCACAATCCTCACACTAGAGTGCAGAAAGGCCCCTTCCAATCCAATTGCACAACAGTGAGAGAAGGGCAAATTCTCTGACCCAACTGCAAAGTAATCTTGCACAAAAAGAAGCTAAAACACCATTAAAAAGAACATTCACTCATATGAGCACTTACTGTTACTCACAAACTTAAAAGGTGTTCACTCATGTGAGTGTTCACTATTTTGACCTGTAACCATATACACACACACACACACACACACACACACACACACACACACACACACACACACACACACACACACACACACACACACACACACACAGTATGTATATATCCTTACCCTACACTTGGTAAATTATAAAGCAGACAAAATTTAAACTCATCAAGTTCATTTCTGCAATGTTGAACTCCCCAATCACTGTTTCCCATAAGCAATCACTCCAATACACTTACTATTTACACACCAGCAGTGACCCAGTTTAAGTGTGTTTGTTTTCTTTTCTCTGTAATCTAATGATGAAGGAATTAGTAAATCTAAATTAGGAAGTGTATGGAGGCCATAGCTCCACACGTGCTGGATTCTGGATACAGGGGGGGCTTCCACTGTAAAAAAAAAAAAAAAAAACCTTCTTTGTGTATTTTATCTATCTGAAACTTCACTGATATGATTTTCATCTGATTGACAAAATTAGGGAATGTTATGTGTTTGGAAATGTATATGCATATGAATATAATATATTAGTTATTGACAGAGACATAGATATAACTCCAAATCATTTTGATCTTTTGATTTGAAACAAATTAATTTACATTTACCTTTTTATACTTAATTTATTTTCTCTATTTAAAGTTTTTATGTAAGCATCTTCATATGAATATTTGCTGAACAAAAAAATGGAAAAAAGTTGAAATAACCAAAGCATTCACAATTGCTATACAGACAAAACACATCTAGTTTGTTTGAAAGAGCAATTTTAGGCATCATGTCTTTATACCTTAATCTAGCATCAAATAGGCATGCATGTAATGCTCTTAATTTAAAACAAGAAGTATATGCAGATATGTAATTATACAGATGTTTGTATACATGTATAAGTATTTTTTTATCTAAATGTGTTGACTGGGTAGATTGCTCTGAGTCTATGAATCTTTTCCAGAGGAGACACACAGTAGAATTTATTCTAATTAGGGGAGTACTTATCCAGGATTTTATTCCTTCTTTTTGCCTCTGCAGCCTGCTGATTGTCCATCCCTCTCTTAACCAAATGACCTATTAATTCCTTCCAAATGGGTGAGGATTAGCTGAGAAGGGACTTCATTAAGACAGCCATCAGGGATGGTTGTAGGATTTTTTTGGCCCTACATCTCTCTGCAAAAGTTAGTAACTGTACCTACAGGCAGCCATTGTATGCAATGGTTTGACTGTACTGAATTGCCTCCAACTTCTGTGATGGTCTACCCAGCAACCATTATTTCCCAATGCCAAAAGACACCACATGCAGCCCTTCCCAGTCTCCACAAGGAACAATTACACCTGTGTGTGTGCCCATCCAAACAGGTGCACCCCTTCCTCCTTCATTGACAAAGCAACTGGATTGTGCACCTTTACTTGTGTTTCATCACCACCCATTGCCTTCACTAATCAAACCCTGGCACCTGCATCACAGTGAAAGCTCCATTCCCCCATGCCACAGAACCAGGTACACGTTTAGCCAGGATTTGGGCAGCGTGATGGCTCACTGGTAAGACTTCAACCTCACAGCTCCAGAGTCCAGTGTTCAGTCTGGATTTTGGTCACTTTCTGTGTGGAGTCTGCATGTGTTTCTAATGCTGTATTGCTTTTCTCCAGATACTCTGGTTTCCTCCTGCCTACCGATTAAATTCTCCATATAATTATGTCTGAGGAATTTCAAGATGGCCACTGACTGAAAAGCATGTTAACTGGAGCTCTCCCAGCAGGGAATCAATAATTGTTGAGAATAGCCAGTACAATAAGTCAATCTGGTTTAAAATTAGGTCATGGCTGAAGATTACTCTATCTGGATATCATCAAAGAAAAACATTCATGAGAAGTAAAGCTAAGGTGAAGACAAAGTTGAGAATAAAATTGTTAGACAAGAACACATCCATGTGAGGTGCAGATGAAAGTAATGGCTTTCAACAACTTTAAAGAGGAAACTTCTCAGATGCACTCAGAGGTCTTTTAAATATTTGAGACCTGCAGACGTACATAAAATCAAGGGAAGAGACAATGGAAAAATAGAGGAAGCATTGAACAATTACTCTGATACACTGGTCAAGATGCAAAAGTCAGAAATGTGGATTAAGGAGAGAATGATAGAAAGTGATGCATCTCAGAAATGGGAATTAAGGAGAGAATGACATCTCAGGAGGAACTGTTCCAAAAAGTAGATGATTTTAAAAATAGAAGAAGAACAGAACATTTGATGTTTACAGCCATCCCAGAAAAGCTGGGAGAAACAGATTGCATATGATGTATGAAGATCGATATTAGTTACTGGACTGGTGTCCCACAGGGTAAGATACTAATATCAAGGGAATACTATGCTTATATCCCAAGAGGTCTTTTAAGTAAGTAGCCAAGACCAGTAGTTAAGATACAAATATACCAACAAAAGGAGATGTTGTTAACACAAATGTGGCAGAGGAGAAAGGTTTTGAAAGTCAGATACACCAAATTGTGCATAGAATATCACTGGAGGGAATGCTGGCAAGCTAAAGTGAGGTTTCAACTGATGTATCTTGCAGTATTCAAAGTGTTTTTTCCTTGAGGCTCAGAGGTTGGCCAGGTAAAGGAAGGAATTAAGCAGTTTAACCAACAACGATTTAAGAAGGGAGATGGGATTCCAGCTGCAAAGTCATCTGTAAGCAATGATAACCTGAAAAAGAGGACTGCCAAATAAATCCTTTCCTTTGCTTCAAAAGATGTTGGAAAAACAAAGGGCAGCACAAAAGCTGTATGGGAAAATCAGCAGAAAATCAGAATCAAACCAGGTACTGGTGGAGATCAAAGGTGAACTGTCCAAGGAGGTCTGAGGCAGAAGTGGACATGTAATTGTGGGGGAACTGCAATTCATCAATCCTATTTTATGAATACTGGGGCTGAAATAAAATAAGTCATTCTGAATGACATTTCATGTACAACTGCAACTTGATTTGAAATGATGGGGATATCACTAGATTTTGTTGCTTTGGATTACAGTGATCATCAACATGGTTGATGGAATGTAAACACAATTGTTTATCAACATAATTAGAGGTAAGTCAGCTGTTAGCTGAATTAGTTAAACATAAATAATAAAAGCAGATTTATTCTGTACCTGAGGTATATAAAGCAATGTTTCTGTGCTGATATCTATTAAGGATTTCAGTGATGAATGTTAAGAGTTGTAATATAAGGCACTAAACTAAAAACATGTTGCAGCTTAAAAGTTACATGTACAAAAAGGTGAGTTATCTTCACTGTGTAACAAAGTATAGTTTATACAATGCATCCAGTTGCAGCTGGTGGGTAGGAAGGTTAGAAACATAGTGATAAAGCAGTATATAATGGTGAAAGGGCAGAGATATACAGAGATCCAAAGAGGGAAAAACTGAATAAATCATTTGCAAGCTGGTGCTTAGGTTGAAAATGAACTGATTTTTTTTAATTTTTATTTTAAAATACAGTGGCGTTTTCTAGTGTTCATAGCTCAGTTGAAGAAAGAAGAAAACAAGAACTTGATGGTGCCTCTAAACTTATCAGTCGATTCATTTCAGTTGCTGGTATTTCTGAATAAGAAACAACTATACACCAAATGTAGAAAGGGAAGATATTTGCCAAGAGCTGTCAAAAATGTCCTGGTGACCTTATTGATTGCAATGTAGTAAAAGGATTAAATCAGTCTTAAAGGAACAATGTATTGAATTGCAAGGAAGGAGGTAATGTCAAATGTTCAAGCAGCTACAACTCTGTTATGTACAAAGCAAAAAATAAAGAGCAAAGGGATGAAAAATATAGAAGATGGCCATGGGTTAGGAGGGTGGCCTAATGGTTAAGCTGTTTGTCTTACAAACACAAGGTACAGGGTTTGAGTCTCACGAGTGATAATTGGCTAGGCTTAAAATGGCCCAAAAGTGCAGTTAGCCTAGCAATAATCTATGAACATTAAAGGGCTGGTTGGTAAAAGTAGTTACATAAATGGGAAGTATGCAGGTTGTTTTCCCTGATGGGAGGGCATAGAGGATCAATAGACATAGACAGCAATTTTGTTTTTGCTATATGGAAAGCAGGTAAGAATATATGAATTAGCATAACAAATGTAAGGTTTAGATTAGTTAATGCTTCTAACAGGAGTATTTGATTGGATGAGGGAATAGTTATTTTCCAAATAATATATGTACATAGGTATTGGTTCTTGCATGTTTTTAGGAGCTGGGATACTGTTATAATAATAGGAAAAGTATTACAATGTATTGCATCACACCTCTCAACCTCTTAGAGCAAAAGATTTGGACAAAGCTATAAATAAAAGTGGGACAAAGGCCCAAAAATAGGGACAATTTTTAAATATTGCTCTTACAATCTTAGAAAGTTGGTAGATTAACAGGTTTTGCATTAGCGTGGATTTTCTTAAGGGTATGAAGTCTGAAACTCAAATGTCTGTCATTATTTTCTAACTTCGATCTTTAATGATTTGCCACTAATTTGCCAGCAAATCACAATTTTATGAAAAACAGACCAAAAATATGAGGCAAGAATCTGGACATTCTGCGAAAATCTGCACAGTTGAGAGGTATGTATTGCATGCGTCCAATAAAAATATGTTGCAGCATTTTTATATACATACATATAAATAGTTCAAGCATGGACAATAACACCCGTCTAGCCTGCCAAGACCCTAAAATAGTTGTTCTCATAATAAATGTCCAGGCTGTTCTTAAAAATATCTAAACTAGTGCTTGATTTAATGTAGTTTGGTAGTCTATTCCATGCATTAGCTGCTCTCTCAGAGAACCAATTAGCACACTTCTCATTCCTATAGAATTTCCTACATGGATTATCAGATGATTTTCTATTACTTTTTTGATAACTCCAAACATTCCCAGAGGTAGTTGTCTCTAAATGTCCTATATACCTGAATAACATCTCCTCTTAAATATCTGTATGAGACACTGTACACTTTCAGATATTTTAGTTGTTCATAATAACTTAAATTGTGACATCCATAGATGTCCTTGCTACATTTCTGCAGAATTCTTTCTAGTTTACCCATGCTTGTTTTCTTATAAGGTATGCATGTTGTTATTCCATACTCAAGTTTGGGTCTAATGTAACTAACAATGACTTCATCATTTCTGATTTCCTAGACTTTACATGTCTTTTTATACAACCTGTAGTTCTATAGTTATCATTAAGCAATTGGTTGGTATGATTAGAAAAACTCATAGCTGAATCTACCCATATACTCAGGTCCTTAAATGAGTCCACAGTTTCAAACACTGTGTGCTGTATTAAGTATTCACCTTTCAGTTTATGTCTCCCGAATCTCATATGCATAATTTTGATGTATTTATCAGCATATTAGCCTCCTGTGCCCAAATGGTGAATTTATTCAAGTTATTTTGCAGACATGCCTTATCTGTACCACGTGTAATCAGTTTACTCATTTTCAAGTCATCTGCATAAAGACTGTAGAACACATCAGATGAAAAAGTTAGATCTGACAGATACAATCTGAACAAGTATGGGCCCCTAGAATAGAGCTCTGTGGAACACTCTGACTGTCATTTTGAATTTCACCTGTCCAGTTGCTGTATGATACTTCCCATGTTCTATTTGAAAGCCAAGCAGCTATCTATCTTATCAAGTGTACATGAATTCCTAGTTGTTCTAATTTATTAATCAGTGTTTCATGTATGCCCCTATCAAATGCTGAAGTTAAATCTGCATAACTTACATTATAGCACACCTTTTCATTCATAGTTGTTATTATATTGTCGCAGAACATCATGATACAAATAGTACTACATCTATTTTAAAATATGCATGCTGATATAAGTCCCAGCCTTTCCAGTTCTGATAACAATTCATCCAATATAAGCTTCTTCATTATTTTTCCACAACAAGGAGTTAAACTTATGGGTCTGTATAACTCTGGGTTTGTCTTGCTCCCCTTTCCCTTACAGACAGGTTTAACAAGTGCATGTCTCAATTGTTGAGGAATCCCCCAATATTTATATGACCTAGTAAATAACAGATATAATGGTATTATAAGTTCATGCCAAAGTGTTCTCTGGTCACTATTACTAACTCTATCAACTCCCTGTGCTTTGTTTTGATCCTGACTGCATAGTTCATTTTCAATATAATCTAATATGATTTCAGTGTCTGAGGTTACTCGAATGTCACTAGGACAATTTACCACCCCGTTGTTGAGCCAAACCCCTTTCCATAAGATATTGTAAGTAAATATACTTACAATCTGTTATGTCTGATAATAAATTTTAGAATCTACACACAGTTTATCAATTTGTACATCTTTACTGCTACCACATCTTATATATCTACAAAATGTTTTCCTATTATGCTCAATATCTTTATATAAATTTTCTTCAAAATGTTAACGCCATCCTGTTTGAACACATGTGCCCAAAATTAGGTTTGGATGCCCTATATGGGGTAATGAAATGATATTCACTGCATAGAATTTGATATAATTATTCTTGATCTTTTCTCATACTATGTTTAATTTGTCTGTCCAGTTTGTTTATTTCAGTTTTCAAAGCCATACTTCAACCTCTTTTTTATTTCTTATACATTTTGTTATCTCTCACCTTGATCAAGTATCTTGTTCTTGTTGAAATATATCCTCCTGTCACTGTGCATCTAGATCCTGATGTTAAACATTTTTTTTTTGCATTCAGTTTCTTTTTCAAAACTTTCCAATTCTGTCTGTATTTTTCCACAGAATGCATCACTCCAATTAGTTTTACATAGAAACTGTTCTGCTTCCATATAATCTTCTGTGCATTGGTTTAGTTTTCAGATTGCCAGAATTATCTAACAGCAAATTAACCTTTATAATCCCATGACCACTGCATCAATGGTGGTAAAATGTGACATGAAGTAACAGTAATTTCTTTAGGATCACAAACAATATCTAGTATGTTCTGCTCCTTAACATACTTTGTAAATAATTTCCTTACTAATGTTGTTGAATCAATATTATACCATCCGTTTTTGGTAAATTTAAGTCCCCAGCCACTATTATTCTTCCCTCCTGTGTTTTATTCAAGAAATGTATGAATTTGTTTAGGTCATCAGCTCTTGACTTTGGTGGTCTATACACTCCAACAGTTGTTATATATTCCAGGGTTGTCTTTATTATCACAGTTACACAATTTACAGTATTAGTGTTATTATTAAACATGTAATAACCACAGGTCTCATAACAATCTTAAATCTCTATCATGATGCCTCCACCTGATTTTTTGTTAGAATGTCTGTTACAGTAAAAACATTTATATCCTGACAGAACTGGTTTCCAGTCATTCTTCTTTAACCTTGTTTCACAAACAATAACAACATTAATTTTATGGAATCATAGCAAATTTTCCAATTAAAAAAACTTTATTACTAATGCTCCTAACATTAACGACCATCAAAGATACATCAAATGTTGGTATCTGTCAACTGTTAAAATTTTGATATGGCAAAAATCCTACCTTGTGTTGGACATATATTGCAAAATACCTGCTGCAAACATTCTCTTCCTTGATCTTGACAAGTATATGCTATCCTGTTGAACACAACTGCCAAAATTAGGTTTGGCTGCTCTATATGGGGTAATGAAATGCTATTCACTGCATGGAATTTCATATAATTATGAAGAGGGTTATGTATCAAAAAGGTCATGCAGTGGCAAACATAAAATGGAATATATATATATATATATATATATATATATATATATATATATATATATATATATATGAAACCGGCTGCATTTTCTGTATCAATCAAGAATGCAAATGGGTTTGGAGGTACAGATAAAAGGCAAAGAATATTGTTTTATACACAATGCAGTCATTTACAAATTTCAGTGTTGCAGGAGATGCCTTTTAATAGGGCTGAAGATGTGGCCTTTATAAAGAACCATCTCAGGGGGAGGGGTATTCAGCAGAATACCAGGGGAACAGGAAGAAGGGGATGATGATATTACTAGGAAGTAGGATTCCTTTAGTGAAACAGGAGTAAACAAGTGATGGGCATGGATGGTTTGTGGCAATGAGGAGCTACTTGTTTGGAAATAAAATTACTTTCAAGGGTATGCACATCTGACTCAGGACTTTAGAACTGAAGAGAATGCTAGGGGAAACAATACATTTTCAGAAAGGGGTCTAAGTTATAGGGAAAAATTGGAATGTGGGAGGCTATTACAAGAGAAGGTAGATTCTTAAGGAAATCCATGAAAGTATTCAGGTTGGAGGATGCAGCAGTAGCCTTAGGAACTCAAGAGGAAACTATTTATCATTCCACAATGGGACAGATGCTACATAACACAAAATCATACTCATTTGCATGAGGAAATAGAGGTACATCTGGTTACAGTATCTGATTATGCAACTATAAAGGATAGGGTAAAGGTCCACGGTACTGAAAAAAGAGATAAACATTGGCACATCCCTACTTATTTATTGAAAAGGTTGTCCTTAAAAGAGTGGGATGCAGATAAGATTTGGGAAGTAGTAGGAATGGTGGAAAATGGGTCAGAAAAGATAGCTGATGTTTGAGAAACAGTAAAAGACGTCATTAGAGCTGTGGTTGAAACAGATGAAAGAAAAATATGGGAAATTTATAATAAAAGATATTGTGAAGCACTGACAAGGGTTAAAGTGCAGCAGAATAATTTAGAGAGACTCGCTGACATGGAAGGAAGCAGCAGACTGGTTCCAGGAAACAAGACAAGCAATCTTAATATTTGGGTGATATGCATGATCATGGAAGAGTGGCTCTCAGGTAATTATTCTATGAAAATAATCCTTGAGTATAAAATGTTTAAGCACAGAGGTTAAGAAAGCAAATAGAGGGGGGAGAGAGAGAGTGAGAGCAGTGAAGGTAAGGGATCCTAAATCCAGGAAAATAACGAAAGACCCTAAAGGAATTAGGGAATATTTTGGGAAGTTTATATATGTCTTTACAAAGCAGATGAATAGGGTAACCAGGGTAGGATTTTGTTGGAGAATTTCAAGATAAACTGGACTTGTCAAGGGTGGTGGAATTAGAGGTTCAACAGTTAACTGAGGAAGAAATAAAAATGATGATGGGCAGACAGGATATAGGTAAGTCACCGGGGTGAGAAGGCACACCAGCAGAAATAAGGAAGTTGGGGAAGTCCCTAATAAGGATATGGAAGAAATTAGTAAAAAGTGTCTAAAAAGGGGAATACTTGCAACCTGGAATAAAACTCTGATGATGGTATTATCTAAACACAGGAAAGATACTACAGATGCTTTCTCATACTGACCAATTTTAGTATTAAACCATGACTACAAAGTATCTGTTTTTATATTAGCAAAATGTTTAATAAGAGTATTACAACACTTGATAGTCTGAGATCAGTTTGGATTTGTAGAGGGGAGAGAGACACCCAACAACATTAGTAGAACTTTGATGGTTCAGAAGACTGCAGATAACCAGATAGGTACTGTTACTACTGGTGAGCCTCCATGTAGAGAAAGCTTTTGATAGTAAATTTATCTGTAGGGTAATGGCTGAATTTGCTTTTCTTCCAAAAATAATGTTATTAATAAGGCATCTATAGACAGGACCAGAATCAAAGGAAAACGGAGGAGGGGAGTTATCCGATAAAATGAGTTTGTCTAGAGAAATAAGGCAGGAATGTCCACTTAACACATTTATTTTTCTCTCTCTATCTCTCTATATATATATATATATATATATATATATATATATATATATATATATATATATATATATATATATTTATATATATATATATATGGATCTACTTCATATGACCTAACTTTCATTTGACTAGAATTCATTTGACCGACACCATATAACCTAAAGTTCAAAATACTGAAAAATCACTTGACTGAAACTTATAACACTGACACCTTACAATGCTAAATTTCAGCATAGTAGTGGCAGTGTGTAGACTACTGTAAGGTAAGTAAAAGGTATATGCCCTTTTCCCCACTGTAGTGCAACCCTGGTTAGTATATAGTTGGTGGGGGCACAGCTCCCCACCTAGTTTGGTATTATATCATCTGGTTTCTGATAAGAGGGTATATAATTATTTTTTAAGTTCTGGAAAGTGTTAGTAATTGGTGTTGTAGGTGTGCATGTCTATAGTTTGCAATTTAGTGTGTTGAAAACTAGCATTGTAAGGTGTCGGTGTTATGAGTTTCAGTCAAGTGAGTTTTCCGTATTATGAAAAAGAAGTTATGTACTCACCATAACGTTCCATCTGAGTAGGTACTTCATTTGTCTGCAACCTGTGGGTATTGGATCCGACCTCGGATCCGAGCCGGCAGCTTTACTAGCTAAAAGATCCGAGCTCCTGGCTCCTCCCCTTTACCCATAATCCCCTGCTACATGCTCCCTTTCCTCAGATCGAGTTTGCTTAATCTAACAACTAAGACCCACGGCAGAGGACCAAGTAATGCCTAAACACATGAAACAATCTCAATCATGATCAGGAACCATGATAATGGTTAGGGGGCATGGAAGGGGGGGCAGTTGCAGACAAATGAAGTACCTACTCAGATGGAACATTATGGTGAGTACATAACTTCTTTATCTGAAGTAGTTACTTCATTTGCTCTGCAACCTGTGGGACAGAGTCCCCAGCTACCTAAAACCTTGGGAGGCCCTCAAGGAAGGATATTCCGAAGCACAGCGGAGCCAAAGGAAGCCCTACTCCTGGATATCATATCCAATTTATAATGAGAAATTAATGTATGGGAAGAGGACCAAGTAGCTGCTGAACATATGTGATCCAGGAGAACCCTGGACCAGAAGGCTGCTGATGTGGCTATGGATCAGGTTGAGTGGGCATTGACTCCGATAGGAGCAGGCTTACCTGAGGCTACATACACATGAATGATGCACTGTGAAATCCAATTTGCTAAGGTAACTTTGGTAATAGAAAAAAAAAAAAAAAAAACACACAAGGGGCCAGCAAAGGCAGTTCCAATAGCTTTATTGGCAAACGAAATGGTGCATGAGATACACCAAAATAGATCCCAAGTCCTCAACTTTGGTAATAGCTCTACCCAGAGCAGATTTGGCAAAGAACACAAACAATTGATCAGCCTTGCTAGTATCCTTCGTCCTGTGCAAGTAAAAATGTAGTTGTCTATGTACATCCAACTTGTGTAATTTGTATTCCCCTTTGTTCTGAAAGTTGGGAAAGAACACTGGTAAATTAATCGACTGATTAATATTTGACTCTGAAGCCACCCTTGGTAAGAAGGAAGGGTTAGTCCTAAGAGACACTCTATCCCTATGAAAGATTAGATAAGGGGGTTTCATGCAAAGGGCTTGAAGTTCCGAAACCCTCCTGGCTGAAGTAATAGCAACTAGAAAGGCTGTTTTCCATGATAAGAACTTTAATGGAACTGAGGCGGCAGACTCAAAAGGTGGGCTTGTCAATGCTTGTAAAACCAAAGTTAGGTCCCATGGCGGGACCGCAGTCTTAACTGGTGGTTTCAATAGAAAAATACCTTTCAAGAAGGTATTGCATATCTTCGCAGAAGCTAAAGATCCCAGCCCATCCCCTACATGAAAATGGGAAATGCCTGCCAATTGTACTTTAACTGTAGATGCACTGGCTTCTTGATGAAAAATGTGTGACAGAAAATCAAGAACCGCCAGAATAGGGACGGTAAAGGGATCTAAGCCCTTGTCCTTAGCCCAGACAGAAAAACGCTTCCATTTACTACTATAAATTTTCCTGGTAGCAGGCTTGTGAGCCGCTACCAGAATGGCCTTTACTGGTGATGAGATGCCGGGAGTCCTTGCCATCAGTGGAACTGGATCAACCAAGTTGAGAGCTTGAGGTTTACCAGGTTCGGGGGTTGCAATCCCGCAGGATGCAAAATCAGATCTGGAACTACACTGTGAGACCACAGAGAAGGGAACCAGATCTGGCAAGGCCAGAATGGGGCTATGAGGATAATTCTGCTCCCCAACCGATGTGCTTTATGAATGAACTTCATCATAAGACGAAGGGGGGATAAGCATAGAGGAGACCGGGTGGCCAAGCATGAACCAGAGCATCTCTGGGGCTCTCCCCTGGTAGGGAAGTATCGCGAAAAACTCGCTGCACTTTGTGTTTGACAGAGAAGCAAAAAGATCGCAGCAAGGTAGACCCCATTTGAGGAAGATCTGTTTCACAACTGATGGTTTCAGAGACCACTCGTACGGTGTGAGGATCACGCGACTCAGTTTGTCTGCCAGAATGTTGGACCGACCCGGAATGTGCGTTGCTACCAGAAAGTGGTTGATGGATATCACCCACTCCCAAACTCTCATAGCCTCCCGAAAAAGGGGATAAGATCTGGTCCCTCCCTGTTTGTTTATGTACCAGACTACTGCCATGTTGTCTGTTTGAACCGCAATAGTCCTTAGAGGAAGAAGGTCATGGAGAGCTTGCAACGCCAGAAGCACCGCCCTCATCTCTAGAACATTGATATGCAAAGCGGTTTCTAAGGGGGTCCACGTGCCTTGGACGGTTCTGCCTAAAGAATGTCCCCCCCACCCTAGGCGAGAAGCATCCATGGTCAAAGTGGCTTGGGACGGAGGCATCATGAAGGGTCTCCCTTCCCGCAGGTCCTGTGAGTGAAGCCACCAGAGGAGGGAGTCCCTGCAAGCCCTGCTCAGGGGGAATAGGGATGTTCAACAGATGTAGCAACAGAGACCATTGGACTTGAAGGGTCCATTGCAGAATCCTCATTCATAGACGCTCGTGTAGGCAAAGACTGATTGCCGCCGCCATAGAGTCTAGTGCTCTCAGGACTAACTCTGCCAATGGAGCCGGATTCTGAAGGAAGGCTATAACCTGACATGACAAACTGTTCACCCTGTCTGAAGTTAGTAGGGCCTGAGAGAAGCGAGTGTCCAATTTGGCCACTATAAATTCCAGAACCTGCACAGGATGAAGAAAGGACTTTTGAAGGTTTACCAAAATGCCCAAACTCTGGGCAAGAGTTAGAGCATAATCCCTGGCAACACACAGTTGATGCCTGTTGGATGCGGTGAGGAGCCAGTCATCCAAGTATGGAAAGACCTGAATGCCCTGGAGTCTCAGGTGGGCTGCTACCACTGCCATGACCTTGGTGAACACCCTGGAGGCTGAGGTGAGGCAGAACGGAAGAACCCCGAATTGATAATGACTGGCTCCCAGCCGGAAGCGGGGAAACCTCCTGGATCGTCTGTCCATCAAAATGTGGTAGTACACATCCTTGAGGTCTATGGAGCACATCCAGTCATTCTCCCAAAGGAGTGGGAGAATTGATTGAAGAGTGACCATCCAGAATTTCTCTTTGGGAATGAACAGATTCAGGGAAGAAAGATCTAGAATCGGTCTTAAGTTCCCCGTCTTTTTTGGCACTAAAAAGAACCTGGAGAAATAGCCCAATCCAAACTGGTCTGGGGGACACGCTGGATGGCTCTTTTTTCTAGCAGCTTCGAAATCTCTGAAGCTGCCACCTCCCTTTGATCGGGTGGGACATCGGGGAGGTGCTTCATGGGGAGAGAAGACTTAGGAAGGGAATGGAATAACCTCTGGATATGATTTGGAGCACCCATCAATCCGTCGTGATGGACTCCCAATTTAGTAGGTGCTCCGACAAATGCCCCCCGACTGCCTCCAGAGACGGACAGCCAGGTAAGCCCTCAGGGCTGTTGCGCGGGCCTGTCCGAGAACGGTTCTCTAGACCTGAAGTTACGTGGCCCCCCCTCTGCCTCTGGGCCGGTGTCCACCTTGTCCTCCTCTGCCTCTGAATGACGAGGGGTCGGAAGCTGGGCGGGACTGCTGAGACTTCCGGAACCACATCTTCTTTTGTCCCCTTTGATTCCTGGAAAAGGATCACTGGGGATTAGAGAAGCGGACCCCGATGGCAGACAGCGTCTTCCCGTCCTTTTCACTTTGGACCAGCATCTCGCGGACGGTCTTGGAAAAGAGCAAAGAACCGTCAAAGGGTGCATTCGTGAAGGACGCAAAATCGCAAAGGCGGAGCCAGGTGTGATGCCGTAAGATGACCCCTGCTCCGCTAGCTCTAGCAGCTCCCTCCATAGTATGGGAGAGTAGCCGCATAGACGTGTTAGATATAGACTTTGGAGTGGCCATACGAGTCGAGAAAGTCCTCTTATCCTCGACCGTCATGGACTCCGGTGGAGCTGCAGCGTATTCCTTTATTAGGTCTCGCTGGAGTCTGATGATGTGTGCCATGTAGTTCAGTACCCTTACAGAGAAGGTGGCTGAAGCGAACATCCGCTTCCCAATGCGGTCCAACGTCCGAGATTCCTTATCCAGAGGATGGACCGAGGAACTCTCCTGTGTGAGTTCCTTCTTTGTGGCAGCCGCCACCAACATGGCATCCACAGGTGAACCTTTAGACCAGGCCTGCCTATCAGGGGGAGGGCTAAGAATTTTATCTGGCCTTCTTGGAATTGGCTCCACAGTGTCTGGCTCCTTCCAAGCCCTGGTAGTAATTACGTCTACCAGGGGGTCAGTCGGGGAGAACACCCAGGAGGTAGATGGGCCTGCCTCAAATGCCTCCAGAAACACGGACTCATCCGAGGAAGGTTTTTGGGCAGACCACCTCCCTCTAATTCGCAACATTTCCATGATGTCTCCAAAGGAGACATCCTCAGGGGGTGACCTTGGGGAACCTTCCCCTTCATCCAAATCCGTGTCTTCCGTGAGGGACTCCGGGGAGTCCAGGTGCCTCCTTTTACACTTCCATCTGTGAGGGACCTCCTCGGTGGGACTATCCGAGGAGGGCTCATCTACAGGGTCCTGTTCCTCTAAGGGAACTAACTGGAGGGTCGGGGCACACTGTCCCAGTGGTCGGATGATGGAGGATAGACCCAAATACATAGGGGGGGTGGGAGGATCCGTTGCTCGGACCGGGGATCTGGAAGGTCTCGACAGAACCTTCTCCACTACCTCAAACGCCAAAGGTGAGCCGCTTTCCCCAGGCTCCAAAAGCAGCCTCCTCGGCTCCGATGTAGGGATCGGTGTCAGAGCCAACGCGGTCAGATCCGAGAGGGAAGTGTGCTCCGACCTGAACGGCGCCGAAGACACACCCACCCCTACAGATACAGCGCTCGGCTCTTGGCACCGAGAGCTAGGATCCGACATGCTCGAGGGTACAGTCGGTGTCAAAGTTACCGGAACTATTGGTGCCGACAACTTCCCGGTTCCGAAAGGGCCCGGATCCCATGACTCCGAAATTCGAAAATGGGTTGGAGAAGGAGCTATCAGGGCAAAAAGTGGGGCTGCTCTCCCCCCGGGGGGGAGGAAGGAGCACCCCCATCTGCATCTGAGTCTGCAAAAATTGACGCATCATCCGATTCATGTCCATGTCGGTCAGGCTTCTTGTAGATCTAGAAGAGGTCATCAAGGCTGGCCAGGAGGGCCACTTTGATGACCTCGAGGGAGACCGGTCCTCCTCCTCCGGCTCCAGTGAGAAACAAGGCGAACAGAGCCGAGAGGGAGAGGATCCGGAAGCCCTCATAGAGGGACTAGCAACTTTAGATGGCGAGGCTGAGGGATGAGTCTCGGCCCGCCTCTTGTGGCTTCTATGTTTTTCCTTTTCTTTGTGTCTCTTCTCTCTGGTAGAGGCAGAAGAGTCCCCTGAACCATGCACAGAAGAGGGAGGTTGAGTCCTAGGCAGAGTCGGGGGATCTAAAGGCACAGGGGCTGCAGTAGCAGCCTGTGCCTTAGAGGGAGAGGAAGAAGAAGTGTCCTGCGGTAACAAACCCGCCAGGATCAACTTGTTCTTCCTATCCCTGATGGCCCGGGGGTTGAACGCTGCACATATCTGGCAGCTGGTGGACAAGTGGGCCACCCCCAGACACAAAATGCACTGAGTGTGGCCATCAGCTGGGAAAAGCTGATGGCCACACTCAGTGCATTTAGAAAAAACGGCTTTGGGCCCTTCAGCCATCACACTAAACACACTCACACACTAAGGGGAGGGAAACACAAAAATAAGCTAAACTTACCACAAAAAATTTAAACTAAGGCTATCACTCAATGATCGGAGACTAAATCACTCACACACTACCTAAAAATCAACTTTTCTCTGACTTTTTTGAAATACAAACTGGAAAGTTCTCACCCACGCCTTAGGAGCTCTTCACTAGAAGCTTCTTTCAGCCGTGGCAAACGAGATCTGAGAAAAGCGAGCATGTAGCAGGGGATTATGGGTAAGGGGAGAAGCCAGGAGCTCGGATATTTTAGTTAGTAAAGCTGCCGGCTCGGATCCAAGGTCGGATCCGATACCCACAGGTTGCAGAGCAAATGAAGTAACTACTTCAGATCTTTAGGTTATATGGCCTTGGTCAAATGAAAGTCAGTCATATGAAAGTTAGGTCATATGAAGCAGACCCATATATATATATATATATATATATATATATATATATATATATATATATATATATATATATAAAATATAAAATAAATATCGTATAGGCACTAAGCCTAAATGAATGAAGTCACATTTCACTTATGGTACTACAGCAAAGGGTTTGGACACATATGGCACTACAGCAAAGGGTATGGAAACTAATATTGACACTGTTGATAATGGTATGATGGACAATGTTGATGTTAGTGGTAACAGCAAAAGTAAACATATGAAACATGTAAATTCAGATCTGTTTAAAACATTTATTGATAAGAACTGTTATTTTGACACTGACCCGACTACAGAGATCAATGACAAAAGATACACTTCAAAGGAGAAGTCCAAAGATACCTTAAAGGATTTTATATACGACTTGGGTAAAAAGTTGGTTCTAATAAACAGTGTTAAACAGGACAATGCCTATCTTTCCAGATGTATAGAGTTAAAGGTAGGCCCGATGGGACTCAGATTTTTTAAATTACCTATGGGTTTGAATATTACTGAAAATGTTAAGTCAGATTTTAATAGTTTATTTGACCAATGTGGTTTTAAGTATATGTCTGTGTTGATGAAATTTAATGATGAGAAGCTGGTTTATTTAATTAAGGAGGTGGAAAAATTAAATACTCTGATTAAAAATGACTTACTTTTTCCCCAGTGGGAGAATTTGTATGTCAAACAATTCTCCTATGCTGAATCTAATATTTCAAAAATATATGAACGTAAGATGAAAAAACTATACAGGGACTTGGACCAATACAAAAGAGGTACAGCATATATATGAGAAAAAGATCACAATAAGTACCCCAAGTATGTGAGGGGGGACCAAAAGATAGGAATTGTAAATACATATAAACAATCTAGTTCTGATGGAAATGTTAACTCTGATTTTTTATATGGAGAACACAAGGGGAAGGAGAGAAAGTGGACGAGGGGTTACAGAAGAGACCCTCACTACTATCCATATCCAAGGACCCCACGTTAAATTCTGGTTCAGTTGTTACTGGGACAATAGATGAGTCCATTAATGATAATGTAGGTATCCTACAGGATGGTGTTACTTACACCTCTAGGAACTTTAATATATACAACTACACAAACTACATTTTAAATACTGGACACTTTGATCTACTATCTAAGGGGATTAAATTTATTCTCACCAAAAGATTCAACCTAGTGCACTGTATTTGTGAAATAAAAAGATATGTGAGAAAGCTTAACCTGGCTATTTTATTTAAAGACAAAAAAACAGTGGGTGACATTTCTCATGCAGAGCCGTTCATCACAGTAGTCAAAAAGAAAAGTACATATATACCCCCTATGCACCCCACCATTTCTATCCTTGATAAAGTAGTGACTAAACAGATTTATAAGTTGGATAGACAAATTGATGGACATCAGATTAGTTCTAATTTAACAAAAGAAGAGAGCAGGGTATTACAGGAATTAAGATGTGCTAGTAACATCAGAATCATGAAACCAGATAAGGGGGGGGCGCAGTCATCTATGACAGTTTTTATATACTTGTAAGATACATGAATTACTACATAATTCTGGAAATGATTCTATGTTGTCCTTGAATGAGATCAACATAGGGTATAGAAAAATAGACACATGTATTGAAGAATACTTACTAGATAACAGGATCAATAATGACATCTACACTTATATTAAGGTTGAACATCCTGTATTAGCTTCTATAGTGGGTATTCCTAAAATTCACAAGAATATAGATGAACCGCCCTTTAGACCCATTATGTCAGGGAGTAGGTCTAAGACGTTTAATATAGGTAAGGTTATTGACACCTACTTGAAACACATATATGCCACTATTCCACATATAGCCAAGGACTCATGGGATTTTTTGAAACAGTATCCTATTTACCTATCTAGTTCAAATCTGATATTTGTGACTATTGATGTCAT
>NC_056727.1:367515655-367525655 GCF_019279795.1 Protopterus annectens | reverse complement strand
AGCAGGAAAAAGTTTACTATAAGAACTGTGAAAAAATTATGAAAAAAATATAAATATATAATTTCAATATTTGTTTTAGTTTTTAGTACTTAATAAATAAGCACCTATCCAGGCATGTCTAAGGTTCAGCTCCCAGTGATTTCTTCTGTTTACCTGATGAATCTGGGCATCTTGGGGCAATGCAGCAATTGCCTCATGTACACAGACAACCCTCTCCTCCTACCACCCAACACTACAACTTGTGAGAGATGCACTTATATTGCCAAACTGGAAGCAAAGCTCTCTTCACCCAAGACTGGACTAGACAGTCAAAAGGAGAAGGTAAACATTTGCACTACACCACACTCATCACATAGTCCCTCAAAACCTACACCACCAAAACACACACATAGAAACACAAAACACACACCTACATTCATGGAGGCTCTCAATAAAAACATGCCCAAGCATCAGGGACACCCAAAGCAGAAACGCAAGCAAACTCCACCCCCCCAACACAACCCAAATGACATATACCTCACAAACTCAGTGTGCCACTCAACCACAGCCCATAAGGCATAACAACGTACCCAACACTCTAGTCATAGGTGACTCTATAGTCAGACACACTGATGTTCTACTCACCTGGCTAAACAAGAAGAAAGTTGCTGTCAGCTGTCTGTCATGTGCCAGGATCCGCCACATAATGCACGCACTCAGGTCACTCCACAAAATGTACAAATATGACACTGTCATTGTCCATGTTGGTGTGAATGACCTGAGATGTACCTCTCTGGACTACATGAAAAAAGACATGGAGGAGCTCTCCGATCTTGTAGCCCAGGCAGGTAAGACCATGGCCCTGAGTAGCATTCTGCCATCACCCAGAATGATGCCACAATACAAGGACAAAATGATTGACTTCAACAATTGGCTAAGCTTCTGGTGTAATTCTAAGGGGATCCAGTATTTGTCTGCATGGGACGACATGATCGACAGACCACAATGCTTTGCCAGAGGTGGCTTGCACCTGTCGCCCTTGGGATTCCAGATACTGGCTAAGGCTCTTGCCACCCCTATAGTGCCTTTTTTAGGCAAGGTTCAAATGAAAAATTCACCACCGTAACAGGTACAAGCAAGCAAAATCTAAGGGTAATGCTACTCAATGCTAGAAGTCTAAACCTCAAAATGCACTCACTGAAGGCACTTCTTAAATTGGAGAACATTGACATCTGTGCAGTGACAGAGACCTGGTTCAAAGCTCCAGAGAGCACCCCTGTATTACCAGGCTATAATTCATACCACATCTTTCGGCCACCTAACCCAGAACAAAGCACTAAAGGTGGAGACGTGTCCATATTCATTAAGGATATCCACACCTCCAGGCTAGTTGAACAACATAATTCATCAGAGATTATCCAAGTGCAACTAACTCTGGGCAAGACCACAATCCAAATTTTAGCTTGCTACAGACCCCCCATAATGTCCCAGGATTCCCACTCCTCATTTCTTGATACACTGGTACAACCTAACACCCTAATAATTGGCGATTTCAACTACCCCACCATTAACTGGGAAAATGACTCATGTACCAACTCTTTTGCTCAACGTTTTCTGGAATTCATAAATTCCAATGCTTGGATCAACTTATTCACACCCCGACCAGGGGCAGTAATATCCTAGACCTGGTCATTACCAACATGGGCAACTGGTGTTCCACACCAGAGGTCAATTCCTAGTTGGTCAGATCCAACCACAAGCTAATCACCCTAGACATCCACATCCCACCCCCACCCCCAATTAGGGAAACCACCATAAAAAACTTCTCCAAAGCCAACTTCACACTTCTTAAGACAGAAGTGGCAAACTTTATGACACCCATGCAGACAGTCAATAGAGGTATGACTGCTGAATCCTACACAAATGAACTTTATAAGCACTTACTCGAGTGCATGGATCATGGTATCCCTAATAGAACCAAGATGCTATCCTCCAAAAAAAGGAAGCCAATCTGGTGGTCCTCTGCCATAAACAAACTCTACAACAGAAGAAAGAAACTGTTTCAAAAAAGAGTAAAATCCCATGACTGGAGGAACGCCCTAGTCAACCTCAGTAAGAAGCTGAGATCCCTCATAAAATCCTCCAAAGCTAGTTACGAAAACAAAATTGCCACTGACTCTAAAGACAACCACAAAGCATTCTATAGCTATGTCAAGAATCTCAATGGCAACACTCAGATCTGCTCTGAGTTAAAGCACAATGGCACTAACTACACAGAACCAACTGATATTGCCAACATCCTGGCAAACAGGTTCAGTGCTAACTTTACCCCCCTCTCACCCCCTAGAGGGTCCATTTCAATACCGGAAGAATGCAAAGTTCCTGTAATCACGGCTGCACAGGTAAAAAACACACTCTCCAAATCCAAGAACACAGCATCCATGGGACCTGACAATATCCCAGGCTGCATTCTACACGAACTACAGAATGAACTGGCACCCTACCTAAGTACCATGTTCAGTCATAGCCTCACCTCAGGCTTTGTGCCCCCTGAATGGCGCAACACAACGGTTATCCCACTGCACAAAGGGGGAGCCATAACGGACCCTGGGAACTACCGCCCCATTAGCCTGATGAGCCTGATCTGCAAGGCCATGGAAAGCATCATCATGGAACTCATAAACAAAGACATTAGTCATCTCCAAACTCTGGACCCCAGCCAGTTCGGATTTGTAAAAGGCAGATCATGTCTCCTAAACCTGATTGACTTCTTTAAAGCAGTCACCAAAGCCATAGATGAGGGTAAGGTGGTTCACACAGCTTATCTAGATCTCGCCAAGGCTTTTGACACCATCCCCCACTCTGGAACTATAGATAAGCTCACTAAACTAGGTATAAATCCCTATGTCACAAGATAGGTTGCCAACTGGCTCATGGACAGAACCCACACTGTGAAAGTAGCAGACTCCAAATCCGACTTCAGACCAGTGACAAGTGGAGTACCACAGGGTTCAGTCCTGGGTCCTCTCCTGTTTGGTATCTACATCTCTGAAGTACAGGCTAACACAGAAGGTCTTTCGCTAACAAAGTTTGCAGATGACTGCAAACTAGGAGCCATAATCAAAACTCCTAACGATGTGGACATACTACAAAAGGGCCTCACTGAGACAGATGCCTGGTGTCAAAGCCATGGCCTGAAGCTCAATGCCAAAAAGTGTATTGTCATCCCCTTTGGTAAAAACTCTGTACCCATGAACTACCACATAGCTGGTAGTCTACTTAACGCCAAAAATGTGATAAGAGACCTCGGGACACAGGTAGGCAGTAGTCTCTCCTTTGATAATCACATCACCACAGTGGTCAGGAAATCCTTCTACGTGGCTCACCTCATAACAAATGGTTTCTCATCCAGAAAAAAAGAGGTCATTGTTCCCCTCTATTCATCACTCATTAGACCCATTATAGAGTACAACACTCCTTTTGGTATGTACCTCACAAGACATCTACAACAACTGGAAAGGCCACAGAAATACCTCACAAAGAGGATTGCTAGCCTCAAACAGATGCCCTACGCAGACCATCTCAAAAAACTCCAGCTTTACTCTGTCGCATATCGCCTACTCAGAGGCAATCTCTGCCTAACATACAAAGCTATGTCAAACCCAGAGCTGTTGGACATGCTCCAGTTAAAGAAATCCCAGTCCCTCCGAGCTACATGCTTTAGGGACCTAAACCTTATCACCACAATAAACAGAACATGCTGGAAGGATAGATTCCTGTCCCAGAGACTTCCCATACTCTGGAACAGACTACTTATCTATGTCAAACGGAGCTCCTCATTAGCACTCTTCAAGAAAAATCTTGATAATTGGATGGGAGATAGGAAATTCACCCCGGGGATCACCTCTGTGGCTCTGCTCGACAGCGGCACAGGAAAATCATTTTCTTGGGTGGCGAAAGCCAGGGTACATTTTTGGCTAGGCATATATAGGCCTTAGGGCCAATAGCCTAGTACCCTCCTATGAGCCTATGAACCTATATGTGTACAGTTGTAATATGATGTTGATAATTTTGGATGCGACATCTGATAAACTGTGAATTGTGTGGGGTGGCACAGTGACACAGAGAATAGCACTGTCACCTTACAGTAAGAGGTTCTCTGGTTCAATTCTCAGCTGCAATGCCTTCTGTATGGACTCTACATTTCCTCCCTTGTTTATGTGGGTTTCCACTGTGTATTCTGGTTTCCTCCTACATTCCAAAGACATGCAGTAGGTGGACTTGACACAATAAATTGCCCATAGGTGTGAGTGTGCATTTGAGTATGTGGTATGGAAGAACAGCCATGGCAGGGCTAACCAATCTGCAGTGTGTACCCTGGCTGTAAATGATTGTCACTGTTGAAGTGACATCCTGAACTCATTATGTGAAAAAGGGAAAAAGGGTTGTGGATGGATGGATTTGATAAACTGTGAGTTCAATAAAGCTACTTCCATCTAAACGTGTCTCAGAAGGACAAGGGGTTAATAGCTAGATTAAACTAAAAATGAAGTTTGCTGGAGAAACTCCATTTTCAAGTTAGAGAGATGGCAAGAAAACATGGTGGACTGCAGTGGTAAACTTCAATGACTCTTATATCCACGACTTTGTTATGAAAGACTTTGTTAATATTTCCGTAACTTGGGATAACGACAGCTCAACAAATGATGTGGTTATTGTTTCAAACAGCATGAGGAAGTTCTTTGCAGACTAAAAATTAACAAGGCATAGAAAACTTGTTCACAGAAAAAAGTGGCAAGACTGAAAAGACCAAAAGAAGCAAAAGAGCAGATGCCACTAAACCCAGAACCATGGACCTCAGTCTGAAACAACAGCTCATGATTTAGAGATGATGAGAGTTCAAGATACAGCGATTACAGCATCATATATTTTATTAACTGTTGTCTACATTTAAGCAGGTGCAGGTATAGTGAAATATGTCAAAGACTTTGGAATTAATAGAAACAAAAAGCAAACACTGACAGTGTGAAGTTGTACAAGCATGACAGTCTGATGGATTTCCCATCGCAGTGATGTCAGTGTTTCTTAAATCAGAGGGTGATGTTCTAAATTTGAAAAGTCTTGCACTTACCCGCAAGGGCTAAGTATGACAGTTAAACACAATGGGAAAATGACTAATGTTACTTCAAAAAAGTAGCAGTCACTAAGAATCAGTCACTTTTTACTCAATGCAAGCTGTCTCTAGCTTCCAGCATCTAATTCAAAAATAATTTTTATATCAGAGTTACATATGCATCTCCATGTTCTATGCTAAGATTTTTTGAACATATGGGTCAGAAATGTTGCCCCTAGTGCAAAAGAATATAACCATATAGTTTCCTACCCATGGGATAAGCTTGCCCAACTCTGTCTGCCAACATCTCAGATGCCCGAGTAGCTATTCAAACCCAAGTAGCTTGGGCTGTAGTTAGGGCTTTATCTCTCTACTCCACAGTACTGACCTTTAATGGCCTTTATTGATAAAATAAATTCACTTACCTTACTGTGGGAAAGTGTATCAGCAGTCCAAGCCCTCAACATGGTACCAGTACAATGGCAGGTTGTTAAAAGTAACAACATGCTGAGTAGATCATTTATGCACTGAGTCACTTTGCAGCCTAGCCTAGTGCTCCTAGTTAACTTACTACTCGGGAATGTCAGATGGTATAATGGTTCAGGTATTTATTTACCTTACAGACACAAGGTTTGAGTCTTACTTTGGGAAGCACAGCTAGGCTTATAAAGGTTCCTGGAGATATTAGCCTAGGAATAACTAGCTGAGGCCTCTCCTATGACTCAGTTTGTGGTTAAAATGAACCCAGCAACTTGGAAGATCACCACACTAAGGTGCTAGGCACTCTGCCTCAAAATGAGGCACCTGTATACAACACTAAGCAGCAAATGTTAAAATTCAGTTCCAAGTAAAAAAAAATAGTGGTCCTTCTTTTGACTGATAAGGCAAATAATAAGACACAGGAATTTGACTGAATCATCTGGTACTGATAAATTGTTAGCTGTTAATGAAGAAAGAGGATGTATCTTCATCACATATTAATATAATTTCTAGTTTTACCACAAGAAAAAAAAAGAATCATATACCGATATCAAAAAACAATGTGGAATAATATAAAATTGAAGGTGGTGGTGTGGTAGAGAAACAAAAAGAAAATTATCAAAAACAGAGATGAGCCAAAAGCAATTAAAATAGTCAAAATAGCACTCTGAACAGCAATCTAAGATATAGTAAATATACCCACATTAAACTGCCCAGAAATAGCCATTCCAGAAAAAAAATACTGACTAGAAATCTGTCCAGTTCAGGATGGAAAATATGCATGAGTGGAATCTGAATCATTTTCTCATAACGGTCAAACTGCAAAATGTTGCACAACATTGAAAAAAAAGTGAAGCAATATAAATCCTCTTCAAAATGACATGTCTCTTTTCATTCTCAAAGAGAAGAGCAAGTTAATAAACAGAAGAAAGTCTAGCAGGCAAGAACATTTGCACAAAACATGGAGTACTCAAGGACATTTAACATTTGGCTAAGGTATAACTGCTTGTGGATGCTAAGATAGGCATTTTTTTACTTTTCCTTGTTTTTGGCACTTGAAATTTCACATATATAACATTTACGCTCTTACTCAAAGAGTAGCGAGGAATAATTGGGATATAAATGTCTAAACTCCTATATTTCACAAATTATTCCTGGACTGGAGCCAAGTGACATGCTCCATGGGTGTCAGATGTGCATTTCTGCTACTCCCACAACAAACCTGGCACTGTCTTTCTGTTTTTCCTGGGTAGGGGTCACCACAGTGGAACTCCAGTACTCTAATGACTAGCAGTGAATTTTTACGGTGACGAGTTGCCAGCCCGGCGCCCAGCCTTCAAGGAAGGCACACCCACCCACACACACACCTTCCTGCATGTCTTTTAAAGTGAATTTGACTGCAGAAAGGACATGCTGACTCCGCACAGAAGGCACCCCAGCCGAGAATCAAACCAGACAGCCTCTTGCTGTGAGGCGATAATGATAACTACTGCACCACTGCAGCCCAAAGACATTATATTTCTGTAAATAAACTCAAAAGGGTAGTCGAGAAGTCGACCTAGTCTGCTGACTGAAGAAAACTTGTTAAATTATATGGCCTCCTATTCAGTTTAAGAATACATCTTTTGAAACAAGGACTGAAATCTGAATAGAGATTATTATTGATAGACAAAGAGTTACAGCATCTTTCTTGTGCTATATATACTAAACTGGTGATGATGTTGGCACTCTGTGCCTTTTCTGGCAATATATTTTATGTTAGCTTGCATTTATTTGCCTAGCATGAACTGAGATAGTATTATTTTGTCCAGTATGTGTGAGATCACATTGTCCAACAGAAGGAAAAATAATTCCTAATTAGTATTAATAAGGTCACTGGCATCTATTGCAAATAAAATGAGGTGCCTGTATCAGGTTTCTGAATATCTAGAATGTGTGTCCCTTCTGGGAAACAGTGATTTCTTTCTGGTTAATAACATCATTTATAGAATTCCATAGAAAGTGTAGAAATTGTTGAAAGTGTCTTGGGGCTTAGTAAAAGGGATGATTTACTAAGTTTACATTTCTTCATTATTATAGATTTAGCTGGCTTCTGATATGGAGACTAGCTACTGTTGGTGCAGTGAAAGCCTACAGGAACAATGCCTTATTGTTAAAGTGAGTGAGACACATTTTGCAGCAGGTTTAAGTGAGAACCTCAAACAGTTCAGCATTATGCCACAACAAACCAAATTAGTGCAGAAATCTATCTTCCTTTTATTTGTTTAAGGGCAGCTCCTCTTTTCCTAAGTTGAAACTTCCTTGATGTTACATTATGGGGGGATAAAATATTGGATTAGAACATATATCTGATGTACCCCAATAGCTCACCCTCTATTACAGATCACAGGTGATTGTAAATCTGTAAAATTCAGTCACAGGAGACTTCTACCCCTTTAAAGATATACTTTCAGTCAGCTATTGCAAGTTGTATGTCTCCCTCTGAAATTAAAGATTTGACATGTTGCAGCTTTGAAACCATAACATTATAAAAGAAATAACTTGAATTACGTTCCACTTAGTCGTTTGTTACTGTATTCAGATTCTTGATGTTTCTCATGATTTCATTCTTGCACTTTGCTGCTAAAGAAAGCATGAGTGCATGAGAAAATGTAAAATATCAAAAACACAATTCTCATTTTATAAAGTACATTGTAACCTTAGCATTAAGAACAGTGTCAAATATGTTTGGAAGTATGTCTAATGATCTTTTAGAACACTGTTGATTCATAATGTTCATTGTGTATCATTGCATAATAATTTACAAAGCCGACAAGAATTTTTTTGTGGTGAGAATGTTAACACTAGTGTACTTTGATTTTGATGTTTAATCTCAGTAATTAGGCCCTTAGCATATTTCTTTCTCAGTGTCATCCTTAATTATCTGTTTGTTTTGAGTACTCCTTCAAACTCCCTTTGTCTTACACATCACAGTGCAAAGTCAGCATGTGTAGTGAAAATTCTTTGTACTTTCCCCTTGGCTTGTTTGATCTGGCTTGTTTTCCAATTTTTGTCCACTAAGAGTATACAATATGCTCAGTCATTCCTTCTGAGTACCTTAATGAAGCTTTCATTTTTCATATTTGAACTGAATGTCCCTTTAAAGTAACCACAATACAAATATAAGATTTATTATTTTAATATATTAGTGAAGCTGGGGCTTTTAGTGATGAAATTATCATTTTATGAAGTTCTAGTTTAAGTACTAGAGGTACTTTGAGCAAGAAACAGAACGTGCTATGGATTCTTTAGCTAAACAAACATAAATTATTATTGAGTTATTGCTACCTTATTATTTCTTGTCCAAATGCGATGGAGCATGGTATAATGAATTAATACTGTGCACATTTACTGAGAATAGCATATCATATTTGCCACTGCTGTCTGCTTATAGATATACCTGTGAACATTTCTGTGGCATTTTTTTTAAATTTGTGAGGGTTTTATTGTAATAATCAAATTTGAAAAACAACATATTAGTATTAATTCTAAGAAGTTAAGCTCTTTTTTTTTGTTATCTTAACTTCTGTAAATGTGATGCAAGGGTACAGTTATATACTTTTAATGTTATTTGGCACTGGCATTGGAAGCTTTTCTTGCTACTGTATCATCCATTTTTGGAAGCAAAACACATACACTCCTCATTTTGCCATTAGGACAGGAAGGTTAAAATATCTCTTACAATACTATTTTTTTGTTTTCTTTGCTATGTTTGATAAGGACAAAAAGATTATGAGATTACTTAGAAGAAGAGATAGAAGAGCATGCATACATCGACCTTTTATATAAGAAAGAGGTGATCAGCTTATAGGAGAAAAAAAATCTGTGTGTCACTATATTCAAAGTTTTGTATTACAAACTCCTAAAGAAAAACATCTAGCCAGTTAAAATTTAGAAAGTACATTTGTAGAAGAAGCAGATGTTTGAATGGGGATGGAGCAGCTATTGTAGAAATGATCATTCAAACATCTACTGTTATGGTAAGTTTACTTATTCACTGCTGCAGTAGTCTTAGCTATATGAGTAGATTACCAAAGCTTATACGGAATGGGAGGAGGAAAAATGAGGGTCCACAAGTCCTTGGAGAAGTCTTAACAAGGCCTGCTCTAGACCAAAAAAGGTTTGTAGTGCTCTGTAAATGTATGCACAGAGGACCAGGTTGCTGCTTCTAGAATCCACCCCTTTCCAAAAACTCATAGATGAAGCCAAGGCACTGGTAGAGTGAGCCTTGACCCTGCCTGGAATTGCCTTATTGTGGTGCGTATAACAAAGGTTAATAGCAAGAGACAATCATTTAGAGATGCTCTGCATTATCATGTTGTTCCTTTTTTTCTTAAATTCATAAGAAATTAATAACTAGTCAGAGTTCCTGAAAGTTTTAGTTCTGTC
>NC_056727.1:367455655-367513155 GCF_019279795.1 Protopterus annectens | reverse complement strand
CAAAAAAAGAAAGTTCAAAAACACAAAACTTCACATGCCCGACAAATCAAAATCCCGACAATCAACAAAACAAATACCTTTCCCGAAAAACACACACACAACACAAGCACACCAAAAACCTTACAAACCTACACTAAACCTTACATACACAACTGTATATGCACTAACCTTAACCCAAACCCTAACCCTAAGGTCCGTCACTATCGCACACTTACCTTACTCGCACCCTAACCCTAACTCACTTAATCCGCCCCTAACCCTTAACTCTGTCACTATCGCACACTTACCTTACCCGCACCCTAACCCTAAAGTCCGTCACTATCGCACACTTACCTTACCCACACCCTAACCCTAACTCACTTAACCTGCACCTAAACCTAAAGTCTGTCACTATCGCACACTTACCTGACCCGCACCCTACCCTGACGTCTGTCACTATCACACACTTACCTTACCCACACCCTGACCCTAACGTTCATCCCTATCGCACACTTACCTTAACATGTCGGTGTTCTCAGCATCGGGATTATCAACAGTCGGTCTTCTCCGTTGTCGATCTTCTGGTGTCAATGTTCTCGTTGTCGGCGTTGTGCACTTTCAGCCTTTTCAGGTAGACCCATATATATATATATATATATATATATATATACTGTAAACATATTCAAATATATTCATACATTTATATATATCTTTATATGTATATACATGGGTGTATGTCTCTACTAAAACCCATCCTACTGAATCTCATCTTATTGAAACTCAACTTATCTAAATCAGGAAAACACAAAAAAATCAGAACAAATGATTTTGTACAGTATAAAATGATTTTTGATCATTGGTATGAGTTTTCTTAAAGTATGAGTAATATTGCAGTTTATTTTATTACAGTGTGCTGCAGTGTGCAAGCTGATGGTACATTTCCAGTGTGTTGCCTTACTTTCACTGTGGTGTGACTGTGAGTCATACCTCTCAACCTGTTAGAGCAAGAATTCTGGAGAAACTATAAATAATGGGGGGACAAAGGTCAAAAATAAGGACAAGTTTTAAATATTGCTCTTACAAACTTAGAAAGTTGATAGAATAACAGGTTTTGCATTAGCATGAATTTTCTGAAAGGTATGAAGTCTGAATTGTATCTGTCCTTATTATCTGACTTCAATTGTCAATTATTTTCTAGTAATTTGCTAGAAAACCACAATTTTATGAGAAACAGGCCACAAATATGAGGCAAAAATCCAGACATTCTGCAAAAATCTGTACAGTTGAGAGGTATGTGAGTTGCTATATAGAAGTTAAGGGAGAGTGCCGGGGGGACCTGCCCACCTGCAAAAAAAAATTGTTCTGCCTTTTTTTTATAATTAGCAATATGGGAAGTGCAGTGGGGGGGTGTTCCCAGGAAAAATAGATTTTGTTTTTATCAGATATGAGTGATTCAATTTTGTGTGTATTCATATATTTGTGATTCAAACTCTTGAAGTTCTATTATATTTTGCTTATTATAAAGCTGGATGCACATTGTAATGCCTTATAAATGTCAGGTTGAGAATGTTCTATATTCCCTGCTTAATAGGGATTCCTTTGTGTCTACAACCTAGGATTAAAAATGAATCTCAGGATGCCTCCTATTAATGTCTAATAATTATTAGCATTGTTATGACTACCATTTTAACTAATAGACTGAAGAAAATAATGAAGTTTATAATTTCAAATGAACAAACCGTTTTTTTAACATCAAGACAAACTTGTGACAACATTTTAACTCTACATACGTTAATCTGTTATGCAAATCAGAAGAATTTGAATTTATATGCTCTCATTATTGATGCAAAAAAAGCTTTTGATAGAGTGAACATAAAATTCCTATTTCATATTTTACCATTTTTTAATATACCGCAAGAATTTACCAAAACACTACAATTATTATATAGTAATCCATACACTACTTTATATATATATCAACAAAAATTTTTCTAAAAGAATACAAATTAAAAATGAAACCCGTCAAGGTTGTCCTCTATCCCCTCTATTATTTAACTTATACTTAGAACCATTATTTTTACATATTAAACAAAATGTATATCATAATGCCCCAATACTCTATGGTATTAAGATTTCTATGGCAGCTTTTGCAGATGATCTTAATGTATATTGTACAACTCCAGTTACTGATACCAAGAAATTATTAACAGCTATTGATAACTTTACAGAAATATCTAACTATAAAATAAACTTAAAAAAAACAAGATATTTCCATTAAAAACTCCAAAACCCTTTTCACTTTTACCATTGGTAGGGCAAATCAAAGCAGAAGAAAAGATTAAATATCTAGGTATTACTTTTTCTACAGACAATAAAGACTTCTATATGAATAATGTCAAATTAATCTGGGACAACATCTTGTCGGACCTAAGGAGATGGAATAAACTAAAATTGCCATCATTAGCTAAGGTTACAATTATCAAAATGAACGTATTACCCAGATTACTATATATCTTTAGAGCTGCTCAGGTACTAATCCCAAAGAAGTTTTTTAAAAACATCCACACTGAAGCTGCTAAATTTATTTGGGAACCCAGGATAACTAGAATCTCATACGATAAATTGATGACCCCTAAAGACAGAGGGGGCTTAGAACTACCAAATTTTGTAAAATATTATTTAATTATTAATGCCAATAGAATTTTATGATCGCTAATTATGATACAAATAGCAATAATTGGTCCCCAAATTGGTTAAAATTGAACCATAAACATGTTGAGAGCTTGAAAATTAATCCTAAAGCATTACCCTTTCAAAGGAAAGATATGTTGAAATCATTGGCTTTAATGGAGCATATTAAAATACAAATCACTTTATTACAAAATCTCTTTACTTCATTAAATCTTACTCAACACCTTATGTTATTGCAACCTATTCATAGAAATCCAAATTTGAGAATTAATAATAAATTCATTGAATTAAAAAACTTTCCACTTATTATTAATTTAACATTACGGGATATATACCTCTATTTGAAATTTTCGCTTCAAGAAGTAAGACAACAATGGAACCTTCCCAAGTCATATTTAATAATATTGAGACAGATTAGAGAGGTATCTGCAAGTTATTTAAAAGATTTCAAAATTAATGATGAGGATTTAACAAAATGTACTGATCTATGGCAAGCTCTCTTACAAGAAAATAAACATATAAAATCTGCATATAAACTAATAAAAGAAATTACATATCAAGATCAAGTTCTTTTATCAAATTATTGGAAAGAAAAAATACCTTTGGTGGAAAATAGTAAAGTATTAAAAGCAATTAACTTAACTCGGAAATCAATTTCCCTTCAAAAGCTATTCTTTACTCAACTTATGATTTTTAACAATGCTTATTATACGCGTCTTAGTTTACATAAATTCAATTCTAAAAACTCTTCTAACTGCCCATATTGCAAAAATGAGACGGCAGATCTTCTTCATATGTTCTGGACCTGTAAGTGTATATATAAACTATGGAATTTACTGAAACTGCAACTGCAGAAGGTGGGTTATCAAACCTCTACGCTATCCTGGGAATTTACAATTTTACATATTCCGCCAAGTAATCTAACTAAATCCCAAATGATTATACTTATGAATATCTTTTTGTTAATGAAACTTTATATTGCAACCAATTGGTTGAACCCACTACAAACTTCATGGGATAACTTTAAGGTTCTAGCAATAAAACACATACTAGCCCACAAATTATTAATTACTGAACATTCCAAATACATTAATAATTGGAAAATCTGGGAACAAATTTTTAATAGTATATTGGCTTAATGTCTAGAACTTAGGATAAACCTCAGATGGTAGACTATAAAGTAACTTTAAGATTATCCAAATTAATATAAGATAGATTATTATGGTCTAGACTCTACGGATGTTTTTTTTCTTTTTTATGTGTGAAACCAAAAGCATTCATGTATATAATGTAAATATGTTTTTAGGATTGTTGTTTCTCCTTTTTATTTGTTTTTTTTTTCTGTGTCATAATGTGTGAAACTATTTGTATACATCAAGCTCAAATGTATGTTTGTACAATTATAAAAGCAATAAAGAATTATTATTGAAAAAAAAAAGAATTATTAGCATTGGCTAAAAGTATTCCATGTATTTCTGTTTTCTGCGGCTCGGTATAATGTGCTAACAGTATTTATTTCTTTAAGGAAGTCCAATGGCAGAAGCCATTCTTGCAAAGCTGTTTTTCCTAACTGTCCTACAGGAGTAAGAGACCCAGTATAGTGATGTTTTCCACTATGCTGCTTATCCCTCCCCCATTTTTGGCAGGGCTTTCCACTTTCAAGCATACACTAAGATGAGGGCCTTCCCCAGTAGCTTATTTCCGTGCTCATCGGTTAGAATTACCTATAGTTAGACATACATCTTCATTTCTGTAAACATAATAAGAATTGCTTAAGTATCACAACATGTATGGTTCCCACCAACTGCTGAAAAGGTAGTTGCATCAGGTCCCAGATTACCAAGCAGATGTGCTGCTATGGGAGTGCAGTTTAAGTTTCCGTTCAGTTGTAATGAACTTGACATTTGCACGTCATGCTATGTCTGTGTTTGATGCACATAAAAAGGAACATTATTCTACAGAATTACTAATGTAAATGTTTGGGAGTGTATATGGGCTAACATTAGAATCAGAAGCTAAGGATAAATACTGACCAAGCACTGTGCATACCAAACATATTTGCATGCATGGAAGCATGTATGGGTCACATGCCCAGCATTTTGGGAGTTCCACTTATTCATGCTGCCATGGGGAAAATGGGTGCTAGCTAAAAAAAAAAAATCCTTACCTGTTTGTGGTGATTCACTGAGGCAAGATGATGACAGTTTGGCAGCTTAGCTTGAGTACAGTAATCAAATGTGGAGTTATTTTTCTAGCTACTACCAACAATTTTGACCTTATTTTGTTTGGAGGCCTTTGTTTTCTCTGGTGTTATTTAAAACTGTTAAATCTATGGTTTTGAGACTAACTAGATTTTATGTTTTTTAACTACCGTGTGATTAGATGTTATTTGTCAATGGTATTCTTAGGAGCAGAATGATTCATCACTGCAAGCTTTGCTTTTATATTCCTGGAGTCTCAATTTTGCAGAATCATTACAGAGACTATCTGTGACATTGTTTGCCTTGATAATCATTGGCACTGCTACAATTCCATCAGATTGCCTGTTTGGTCACTGAGTGTGAAATGCCAGTGTTATACTAATTAATTTTCTGACTGCCCATTGGCACATAATTTCCATGTAGCCATCTGCTTTTTGCTTCACTGTTATTTTGCTGACTGTTTGATCAGGAGTTTGAAGAAATTTGTCTTCAGAGTTAGGGAACAGACTGTGTTGTCCCAAATCACTGGTCCCTTAAATAGCAAAGATCAGATTGTGTTAACCTCTTTCATTTTGCCTGAAATATCAAAGGAACTTCAACTTTTGCCATTTGGGTAAAGACTGTGAAATTGTGGTGTCTGTTGTGGTTCAAAGGGAATACAACATTACAAAATTTGCAGATTTGGGGCATGTTATCATTTTACACTTATACTTTTGCAAACTTATGTTTCTGACATTAATAGCACATTAACTTGCTGTTTTATTACCTATAATTCCTTGCTGTTTATATTGCTGTTTTTTATTTTGTTTGTGCAATGTATTGGGTATAGGTGCTCAAACTTTAACTAGAATTTTAACATAAAGTTGATTCCCCACTGCTGGTGCCTTGATCTAGAGGGATAAAGCACTGACTGTAACACAAGTGACCAGTGATCATTTAACAACCCAGAAGTTAGAGGAACTGTCTGGGAATGGTGGGAGTGAATGACCAGTGCTCATCAAGAGGAGGAAAGCAGCCCAGCCCAGTACAGGCTTGACATTTAAAGGAAGCTAGGTGTGCCAGCAAGTAGAATCAAGGGATGAATGTGAGGTCCCAACATGCAACAAGCACACTGTAGTCATGAGCAGATGCACGCAGGAAGTGAACACAAGTCACACCTCAGCACTGTGGGAATTCTACTAATTTGGACTGCCAGTGGGAAATGAGTGGTTGCTTAAATGATGGCCCTTATCTCGGTGCATGGGTTATCTGGAAAGCTAATGGTCAGCAGGCAATGGGGGAGGATGAAAGTCACAAACAAAAAGATGTTGATTGTCCATTGCTGATGGCTTCCTAAGGTTCACATTATAGCCACACAGTCCTCCACCCATCTTGCTCTGATAGATCCATTACTGGCCCCAAGACAAATTCTTGACCTGCCCAATAAAAGGAAAAATCTCAGCTACTAGTGACTTTTTATGGTAATCCTAACTCATCTGGCCTCCTCGTCTGTACACCAACTTTGTTTAATGATACCTGCTAAAAAATGTATATATATATATATATATATATATATATATATATATATATATATATATATAAAGAGAGAGAAAGAGAAAGATCACAAAATGCAAGTTGGGATAATAGGCAACTCTGTTTTGCATCACATGTTATGTCAGCCATGTAGTCAGTCAGCCTCTACCCTAATGTGCAGTCTTAAATCTTAACATCAATATAGTTTTAGAATTATACTATTTTGTGGGAAGAGCAAGTCCTTCATGAATGTTAGAAATATAAAAATAAAGATAGCTCAAAAGCAGTAACACTACCATATTAATAAATGCATAAAGTAAAAAGAATAGCAAAAGTGGCTTAAAAACTCAGCAAAAAAATGCTAGTCAGCAATACATGACAAGCACTTTTATCAGCATGTCTTCATTAATTCATTATTATCAAACTCTAAGCAGATCTCATCTTATAGTAAAGCCAATTTCAGCCATAACAATTAACCCATTGTTCTCCTGACTGATAGCTCAATTAGTGTTTTATTGGTTCATAAGTTGTTACTAGGACAACAACCACTAAAGCCCTTACAAACCTAGCTTTGCATCCCAAACAATTTGGGTTCCAATAATCATACAGGGGAGAGGGTAATGTTAGTAGCCAGGTAGCTAAGGATTTTTAGGGGGTGGGTTAGTAAATATTTTTCTTATTGACAGCCTCTGTCTATAAGGGACACGGGGACAGATGATTTCCCATCCAATTGTCAAGGTTTTGTTTGAATGAGGTCAGGGATGAACTGTGTTTACATGGATGGGGAGCCTATTCCATAGTGTGGGAGTCCTTTGTAACACATGTCTGTCTCTTCAATATGTTCTGTTTATGTCACAAGCTAAGTTCAGATCCCTGGATCTAGTGTTTCTGATGCTGTTTGTTTTGCGCACAACAAATCCATCAAGGCTGGGTTGGAGGAAGCCCTGTAATCCAGGCAAAGATCCCCTCTCAGCAGCCCTTTGAGGCTGAATACAGAAACAGAGCCTGTAGGTGATCAGTGTAGGGCAGGGTATTCATGCCCTGAATTCTCCTGGTGAGAAACCTTTAGGGGCATTCAAACTGATATAAGTGTCTGGTTAGATACATGCCAAAGGAGGCATTGTATTCAATAACAGGTCTGATAAGGGCCAGGTAGAGTGGTAGTATAACTTCCTTGGACCCGGATGTCACACCCTTACCTATAAGTTGGGTGACATAGAATGATTTTCTTATTATCTTAGCAACATGTTGGTCAAAGGCCACATTGTTGTCTGCATATGTTTCTAGATCCCTTACTAGTGGGTCGACTCTTAGGGGCATTTAATTGATGGAGTAATTAACTAGTGTAGACAGTTTCCCAAAGCCCATTATAATGAACTTTTTTGGCATTGAGTTTTAGGCTATGGCTTTGGGAACAGTCCCTTATCTGTGGTAAACTCACTTGCAAGATGTTTGTGTCTTGCAGGGCATCTATAATAGATCCTGATTTACAGTCATCTGCAAATTTGGTGAGCTAGAGGCCTTTGATATTAGCCTTGACTTACGAGTAGTGGATGCTAAACAGGTGCAAGCCCAGAGCAGAGTTCTGGGATACTCGACTGGTGACCATACTCTTGGTTGAGGTGGTCTCACTATTCCTGACTTCTTGGATCCTGTCTGTGAGCCAGCCAGCAATCCAGTGAGTTATGTAAAGGTTTACACCTAGCTCAGAGAGTTTCTCAACAGTGCCAGAATGGAGAGCTATATCAAATGCCTTAGACAGGTCAAAAAATGCTGTATGCACTGTTTTACCCTTGTCCATTGCCATAATGACCCTTTCAAAGAAGTCTATCAGGTTACGTAGACATGGCCTTCCCTTAACAAAGCCAAATTGGGATGGGTCCAGTGTCTGTAGGCTGAAAATGTTCTTGTTTATCATTTCCATGATAATTCAGTCCATGGCTTTGCATATTAGGCTTGCTAGACTGATGGGTCTGCAGTTCCCTGACTCAGTTGATGGTCTGCCCTTGTGGACAGGAATGACTGTTGTGGTCCTCCATTCACTTGGAATGTAGCCTGTTGGAAGGCTGTAGCTGAAGGCAGTGGTCCTGATAGGTCATGTTTTAGACTGTTCAGGAGGCAAATGGAGATGTTGTCAAGACACATGGAGGTGGTGTTTTTGGCTTTAGCAAGTGCTACCAGCACCTGGTCCCTGCTGATAGCTGGGGGAAGTATGTTGAAGGGGATTTCACCTGATGGAGCTGAGTAGGAGTGAAGAGTGAAGTATGAGCTGAATTCGTTAGCCAGTAAACTTTCTATGTCACCCTGATCCATGTAGATGGTACAGTTTACCACTATTTCAGCACAATGTTGTGTACTACCTCTAAGCTTCCAGATATAGCTAAAGAAGGCCTTCTGATTGTCTTTAGCCTGTGAGGCTATCATGACCTCCTTAATTAGACCTCTTAGTTTCTTGTTTAGTTGTATAAGAAAGTACTGCCCCAGGATTCATGAAGCTTGGCGCAAGGCCGGCGTAAGGCTTGCGCCGGCCGTGCGGTGTATATATGGAGTAGTCGTGCCATATGCATATTAATGAAGGCACGCAGCTGCCACAGCCACATGCATAGGAAACATGTGAGAGTACATGGGGCATAACGAAGTTGCGCATGGAGGTTTGTCAATGTCGGCTGTCGATGAGCAACCTAAACTGCTGAATATTATATTTCGCCTGCAACAGTAATCGCACCTATCAGTGTCCGTGGATACTGAAACGTATGCAAAGCATGCAAGATAGTCCCTGTGAACAGAAAATGAAGAATCAAACACAAATGCACGGTAGGGAATAACGGGTCCCTACCCTTGAACAAATGACATGAAAACTGTGTGCCCGTAGTCCAACGTAGTGTTGATAGCTATACCATGTGGATGTGAAACGTATCATATGTTAGCGCGCCGCCAGTAGGTACGTCCAGCCCAATGGAGAGGGTCACCAGCTGACCCATAATGTGAGGGAGGGAACATAGCTGTGCAGATGTGTCCATAACAAAATACACGAGGAGAAATGTAGATATATGTAGTGACCGTATGTCCGAATCATATCCCACAAGGCATGTAATAGTCACATACAAAAGGTATGTCCGTATTTCACATACCAAATGTGATAGGAAATAGCATATGCATGTAAATGAAACAGAAGGAGCATATAAACAGCTATAACAATAAGGACACATGTAGGCCGAAAGGAACAGTATGATCCGTACCATCGACTAAGATTACCACCTGTCCCACTTTGCGAGCGACAGTCCCTCTGTGGGCAGATGTGTCCTGACACAAACATGTAAAAATGGCAAATGTCCAGAGAATATAGGACATAATTATTCCATAGATGTCATGTAATAGTTGCATTAAACATATTTCACTGAACGTATATTACATAAATGTCATAAGAAACAGAATAAGACACTGAAATGCTACAAGAATAAGCTTAGATATAGGCAAGAATTGTAAGTTCTATCTGCCGAACTGACCGTGGGTATGTGTCAGCCTGTAAAATATGCTGTGTTCACCGCAAATGTCACACTGTGGCCAATTGAAAAGGTGGAAACACAACCGTCGACTGTGGGGAGGTATTGTCCACAACAGTCAGACATGTCTAAGGAATAGCTTGGACATAGGAAAAGGTGCCATCCTACCAATGAGTACAACAGGCTGGCAAAATCCGGAAGTCCGCTGTATAATCCGAATGTGTCCAGACACAAATAGGAGGGAGAATATAATGCACACATTTGCATAGTGGCAAACGGCATGAGGGTGAGGAAAACACTGACGTAAACAGGACAACCCTTATCAAGTGTGAGGGACACTGACTGTGTGCAGGCGTGACCGACCATAACTGTCAACCTGTGTGAGCAAGATATCTGGACAGAGCTGTGAATACAAGTGAGACAAAGGTCCAAAAACAGGGACAATCTGTAAAGATAGCTCTTAGAAACACAGACATATGATAGAATAACAGTTTGCACATTGGCATTAATGTCTGGAGTATGAAGTCTGAAACCCAACTGTCTGTCAGCACGTTCCAACTGCAGTCTTTAATGCTGAGCTACTGCTGTGCCAGAACACAACAGCGTATTACAGAGGTCCGTACCATACCACTCAAATGTTCAGATATTTGCAGAATGACTAGGGTTACCACCTGTCCCACTTTGCAAGTAACAGTCCCTCTGTAGGCAGTTGTGTCCTGTGAAAAAAATCAAGACATAGCAAATGTCCTGAGATTTTAGGACAAAGTTATTTCCTAAGTTTCTTTAATAGTTGCATAAAACAGTTATTTTATATATGAAACTTCTATATGTTATGTGAAGTAGCATAAGCAATTCAAATGTTACTAGAATAAGCTATTATTTGTGCAAAAAAGGTTAAGTTCTGTACTATGCACGGCTGTAGGTATGTTTTGTCCTGGAAAATCTGACATTTCTACAGAACATGTCCCACTTTGGGCATTTGAAAAGGTGGCAACCCTAAGAATGACCAGAGGTTTGCCTCATATTGTTGTTGTGTGCCTCCGACAATCTACACCAGTCTGGTAAATAGCTGAGGATTGACGTCACTAAACAATGAGAAATATCCTGAGTTTAAGACTCCACATCCTTCAGAAAAGACATGCTAATGCAAAACCTAGTATTCCATCAATGTTCTAAGCTTGCAAGAGCAATCGTTAAAATGTGTCCCTAATTGTCCCCCATCGTGTAGGTTTTGCGCAGATTTGGTGCTCTAAGAGGTTGAGAGGTATGGTCCATACATATTTACAGTAATAACCCTTCACATTTGTGTAATGTACAACTGCATACCTGTAGTCACTTCATGTCCAAAATAATAATCTCTGTATGACTGTATACAGGTAATAGTCAAATGTGAATGGGAACACCCCTCACCGTGGAGTATGGACTGTAACAACCCCACCCATAATATGTATTGCCAACAGAATAAACTGCTGATAGGTGCCCAAACTCCTGTATCTATAAACACAGGTAAAACTTCATAATAGGGAGAAACTCCCTGTCCATATGCTTCGTCTGATATTTGAAAACGGCCAGGGAAGTTCCGTTCACCAGGTGGACAAGCCTAAACCCAGATCACTACATGAACACCCTGACAATCAAAGATCTGTATGTGCCAGGACTATATGCCTTGGTGTTCTGCCTATCCTCAGAGTGATTAACAATGCAGCTGGGGTCCACAGCAGTAGGCAATAGGGAATGTGTAATATGTAGTACCGCATTTTTCCCAGCAGGAGAATGGATGCCTGTGTGGTAGGTGAAGCGGTGAGGCATATGTTGATGTAGCTAAGTACTATGGGTATGCATATCAATGAGGGAGAACACCAATAGAATAGTGTTTCCGGCATCCGGCCAATGTGAATGCAGTCCCGGTTGACCTACGACCACTGCACATATAACTTGAAAGTGTAATGAATGCGTTCGTGCTGTACACACATTTAAATATGTAAAGGTGAACGTGTGTTTCGCAGCAGTCCGTAAACTGGAATACAGATATGTAACTGTTACGGTCAGAATTATGAAAGTCCAAGTAAGCACAGATATCTATGAAACATATGTAACCCACAATAAGGATATGCAAGTGCACCTGTGCGTGTGTAATCCACTCACAGCATACCAAATGAATGCTGTTTTCTCCACGTTCTATGTACATGGCTCATACCTGTTAACCCTGTAAAGTACGAAACCAGACAAAGCCATGAAAACAACTGGTACAAATAGGGACAATCCCCAGATATTGCCCTAACAAACATAGAAAGTGGATAGAATAACAGGTGTGTCACTAGCATGGATTCTCTGAAGGATATGAAGTCGTAACCTGAAATGTTTGTCATTATTTACCAACATCAGTCTTTAATGATATGCCACTAAATTGCCAGATAGACACAAGGTTATGAAAAACGGACCAAAGATAAGAGGCAAACAGCTGTACATGCAGCGAAAATCTGTACAGTTAAAAGGTATGATATGGATATATATATATATATATATATATATATATATATATATATATATATATATATATATGCGTACACATATATCCACAGACTTAAACCAAAGCAAATTATGAAATGAGGAATGTACAGACATATGTATATATGTACATATATATATATATATATATATATATATATATATATATATACACACACACACGATACATGAATAGATATATACACAACAAACATATGTCCCTGTACATATAACACATGTACATAAATAGGTCATGGTATAGCTATTATGGATAGACAGACAGACATGCATGAAAGGTGAATACACTGCTGCTTTCCAAACCAATGCCCGGAAAGTACCAGTGTGACAGGGCCTGCAAGTTCTACACGTTAAACATGAATATAGGTGTCCTTTGCAGGACCCCAAAAATTGATCCTGTATTAAGTGCGAACCGTCATTGATGCAAAAGATGTCACAACTGCAACTACGATATAGCTGTACATGCAACAGTAGCAGGTGCAAGGGTAATAACACATGGGTCGATAGAATGTATGACGTACGACCTGATATCCGGAGAGTGGGGAGTGCTCAAAAGTGTCCTCACACTTTATTATCGCTCACATTAAACATGTCTAATGGGTACTATGGAGGGGTGTCAGGTATGGGAATCATGGGTATGCAGAAATGGGCCTAGGTGTTGGTTGGCACAGTTCTATTAGGTACGCCCCATGGGACTGATCAATATACCTATGTGAGTATAGCACACGTGTATATTCTCCAAAAAGGTGCAACCCATCTACTGGATATCGTGTAAACCATTGGGGGAAGACGTAGGGACCTATATCAGTGTCATGTAGGCGATTATCATGGATGGACATGCGTACGACCAAGATGGTAACCATACCTGCCAGACTTTCAGAATAAGACAGCTGGACTAAGGCATAGTACATGAAATACAAATAGGGACTATATTAAATATACCCCAGACAAAGTCAGAACATTGATAGAATAATGGTGTAGTCAGGAATATGAATGTTATGAGAGTTAGTAATCATGAAATAGAAATGTCAGTCATTATCACCTAACCGCACAGTCCATCATGCCTTGCCAGCAATCTACCAGAAACGCACATTATTATGACAAATGTAACAGAATCATAGGTCAACCCTCGGGGCATTTACCCATAATGTGTACAGGTGAGAGGTATGAAGGTAACCCGTCCTAAATAAATGTACAGAACTAGTGATACTAGGTGGACAGGTGAAAAGAAAGACATCAGGACAAATGACAAAACATGTACAAGTCAAAAGCATGTATTTCCACAAATGTAAATGACAAAGTATGGCCTGTGAAAGTCAATGTGGAAGGTTAATAGACTCAAAAGACATGTGTCCCTCAGGGTGTCATGCAGTGGTCACCGATACAGTGTCCAGTCCCCCATACTCGTACGTGAGCTCTGCCACTGATGGAAAGCGCAAATACCAGCATACACATAAGGTACATGATAGAATAATTAGTGTGGATAAGCACCTGTTGGCCTGTGTGAGGAATATAACTCTCTGGGTGGGTGTGTCCTGCAATAGGAATTTAATGGCATCTGGCCTGTGATGGCACCATATATTGTGTGTATTGGTGTAAGAAAATTGATATCCTCTATCAGAAACATACCTCGCAACTGTACAGAGTCTCGCAGAATGTGCAGATGTATGCCTCATATGTTTGGTGTGTTTCTCTCACAATCCGTACCTGTCTGGCAAATACCTGAGAACTGAAGTAATTAAATAATGACAAACATTTGAGTTTAAGACCCCAAATCCCTCAGAAAAGTCATACTAATGCAAAACCTATTATACTGTCAACAATCTACATTTGTAAGAGCAATATTTAAAATCTTCCCCTATTTGTCCCCCCATCATGTTAGGCTTTGTACAGATGTTTTGCTCTAGGAGGTTGAGAGGTATGATCAGAAACAGATACATATCTGAGGAAACAGCATTATTGACCGCAAGATAACTCAGAAGGTATGAAAAGCGCTGCAGTAGGAAGTTCTGTATTGGCCGCAGGTATGTGCTGACATGTCAAATGACACAGCAGTCTACATAAAGTACCTATAGGGCTGTCACCTTTACCAATGATGACAGTGGGACATACCCACAGCCATGCATACACCACAAATACACATAGCACACAGTAAATCCTAGGCCATGATACACGAAGCCTCCGGCGTGTATGGATTGCGTGAGAGTACAGCAAGGAAAGATGACTGCCAGGCTATTCAGCAAACACCCGTAGGGGCGTGCATGACCGTCCGTAACACGAACATTGCACGGACAATGTTGTGATTTGCAACATACCCCATTTGTATGTGAAAGCTATGCCAATGATGTAATTACGCGATACATGAAACAGTAAGCTGTCCGTGCAAGAGCAGAGTTATGTACAGAAATGTACCTGGATGTTAGGCGACTAATGTTCTGCACGTTGCTAAACGGAGCAATGACAGCTGCAAATACAGTATGAATACAGTCAAAGAAACATGCCAATGTCCAAGTCCAAGGCCAGTGGCAGCTTTGTCCGCTGGATATCAATAAAACAGTAGTTGTCCTCCCCCGATCTCCGGTGTGGAAGCGTAGCGCAGCGCCACAAGAACGCGCTGCGCTTCAAAACAAGTCAAATATGTATAATATACATACAAAATGTAGGTTTAGTTAGATGTTAGTACGCCATGCAGATGAATGGCAAGCTGGAGACAACATGGCTACTGCATACTGGTTGTTATGTGTGGAAGCGCTCTGTCAGAGATGTAACAAAGCATTTTTAGGCAATGTGATGCAAGTGAGGCTGAGGATAGTGAATCATAACATGTCATGCCATATGGGCCAAGCCTCTACAGTGTAGTGTAGGTTAAGGGAACTATTAGAGTAGACGATAGGTGACAACATGAGTGTGTATGTATAAAACACTGTAAACTCACCGGAGCAGTATCACATGTTTGCTGTCAGTACTCAGTGGAAGAGGCGTGTTATGAGCTATCCTAGGGAACGTCAGGAGACTGACATGTATGCCATGGATACCACCGATGTGACCTGCAAACCTGCCCACAATGTGTCTGTGCCCGTGCGTGCCAGTAAGCCTGAGTAAGCATGTGTGCACGCATGTTAGCCAGTGTGCGAGTGTGGAGGAATGAGTAAGCTAGTGTACGAATGATGAAGCCCGTGTAATGTCGTGTAGGCCAGTGTATGCGTTTGTAAGCATGTATACATATGTACTACACACATCACACACGTACTGCACACTCAGACACACATGCTGCCAATACTACACACATCAGTGAAATGGCACATGGATGGAGAATACATCATCAGAATTAACAGTGCTGTAAACTATGCTACATTGATGGTCATAGCTGCAATGCATCATGCCTGCTGATATACACCTGAAAGTAACATACTGTGTGTTAAAAGCATGCTAACATCAATACAGTGGAATAAAGCCACCGTGTGCATCAGCACCAGGTTAGTCTGATCCTGCATCAATCTTACACATCATAGGTGGTGGCACAGGTGACATCATATGCACAGGGTATGGTGTTACATTTCCAGAGCTGTCATTGAGCCATCCAATGTACATGTAGGTGTGTGTGTGTGAGGGACAACGGTTATTGCATGGCCCAATGGTGATGCAATGGGTTTGTGTATGTGATAGCCATAGCTGCTTGTGGTAAGTGTGTGTGTCTGCATATACACAGGTACAGCATGTGTCAGCCATATACAGGAGGTTGTGGGACAGTCACAGACCGTACCTCCCAGGCTGTAGAGATTGCCATTACTGGCCATGGACACCCCTCCATGCATCCAATACAACCCAGTCCTGCACCTGTCAATGTATACACATACAGTCTGGGATCTGTACCACAACCTGTGGATAAACGTGAGTCTGCAATGTTAACCTGAGTTGCATAGAATTGTCAGTTACTACATACAGATATGAGCCACACTCACACTCCAATGTAATAACCACTGCTGACTGTCGCTGAGATGTGCATAAGACCATTCAAAGGTGCTGTACTAACATTGTTTCCAATGCCCGTGTAATACCCAGCAACACAATAACCGGTCACTACACAAGTATAACCCACGATCACTACAGCACACAGTATGTGCACTATCACAGAGCCATAGCAGATGTACATACATCCAAGGTGCTCACATACAGATAATGCAGCACATTCAAGAGTGATAATCCCAACATACATATCTATATACAATATATATATATATATATATATATATATATATATATATATATATATATATATATATATATATATATATATATATATATATAGCTATATATATATATATATATATATATATATATATATATATATATATATATATATATACAGATATAGCTATATAGATACATACACACACACACACACACACACACACACACACACACACACACACACACACACACACACACACACACACACACACACACGTGGCAGTGTTGGGAGCAGAACACAAATGTAACCACTGTACCACACGACAGCATTACACAGTTACAGAACGTGCTACCGTGATTAGTATATCACAGGATTCACACAGGCATACGTCTAGCCTGCAGACAGCAGCATCAAAGGCAAAGACGCCGCACAGATGTTATGGAGAGTGAATACTGTAAAAGCAATGTATTGTTGTCATGCAGCTGGAAACACACACACACACACACACACCCACACACACACACTTGGCAGGGCTGGAAGTCGAACATACACCTAACTACCCTATCACACTACAGCATGACGCATTTACAGAACATGCTACTGAGATTACTAAACACAGCAGTCCCAGAGGCAGACATATAGGCACGTGTCATCATCTGCAAAGGCAAATACGTCGGTAGGAAATATCTGTGGTCTGAGGTGCCTAAAAGCAAGACTGAGTGCCCCGGCAGACGGGAGCATGCGCGCAAACACACACACTTGGCAGGGCTGGGAGTCAAACATACACCTAATTACCCTATCACACTACAGCATGACGCATTTACAGAACACGCTACCGAGATTACTAAACACAGCAGTCCCAGAGGCAGACAACTAGGCATGTGTCATCATCCACAAAGGCGAAGATGTCGTTAGGAAATATCTGTGGTGTGAGGCATCTAAAAGCAAGACGGAGTTCCCAGGCGGATGGGAGCATGCACGCAAACACACACACACACACACACACACACACACACACACACACACACACACACACACACTTGGCAGGGCTGGGAGTCGAACATGCACCTAACCACCCTATCACACTACAGCATGACACATTTACAGAACGCGCTACCGAAATTACTAAACACAGCAGTCCCAGAGGCAAACATCTAGGCACGTGTCATCATCCGCAAAGGCAAAGACGTCAGTAGGAAATATCTGTGGTGTGAGGCGTCTAAAAGCAAGACTGAGTCACCAGGCAGACGGGACCATGCACGTAAACACACACACACACACACACACACACACACACACACACACACACACACACTTGGCAGGGCTGGGAGTCGAACATACACCTAACTACCCTATCACACTTCAGCATGACGCATTTACAAAACGTGCTACCGAGATTACTAAACACAGCAGTCCCAGAGGCAGACATCTAGGCGTGTGTCATCATCCGCAAAGGCAAAGACGTTGGTAGGAAATATCTGTGGTGTGAGGCATCTAAAAGCAAGACTGAGTCCCCAGGTGGATGGGAGCATGTGCGCAAACACACACACACACACACACTTGGCAGGGCTGGGAGTCAAACATACACCTAACTACCCTATCACACTACAGCATGATGCATTTACAGAATGCACTACCGAGATTACTAAACACAGCAGTCCCAGAGGCAGACATCTAGGCGCGTGTCATCATCCGCAAAGGCAAAGACGTTGGTAGGAAATATCTGTGGTGTGAGGCGTCTAAAAGCAAGACTGAGTCCCCAGGTGGACGGGAGCATGCATGCAAACACACACACACACACACACACACACACACACACACACACACACTTGGCAGGGCTGGGAGTCGAACATACACCTAATTACCCTATCACACTACAGCATGACGCATTTACAGAACGTGCTACCGAGATTACTAAACACAGCAGTCCCAGAGGCAGACATCTAGGCGCGTGTCATCATCCGCAAAGGCAAAGACGTCGGTAGGGAATATCTGTGGTGTGAGGCGTCTAAAAGCAAGACTGAGTCACCAGGCGGACGGGACCATGCGCGCAAACACACACACACTTGGCAGGGCTGGGAGTCGAACATACACCTAACTACCCTATCACACTACAGCATGATGCATTTACAGAACGCGCTACCAAGATTACTAAACACAGCAGTCCCAGAGGCATATTTCTAGGCGCGTGTCATCATCCGCACTGACAAGGATGCCGACATGGATTGTATAGACAGTGATCAGTCTGAAAGCATACAGACATATTACTGTACCACGGTAGACGTAGACAAACACATGGCAGTGGTGTGATCGGGGCAATGTAAGATTTACGGAGCACCACAACAACAGGACATAGACACGGGACGCGCCACAGACAGTACACCCTTCAAGATAGTCGACCAGTGTGTACTCGGTAGGCATCCATCGTGATGTTGAAAATGGACATCTGTTGCCTGGATGACCACCATGGCTATACAGGATGTCAACGGCCATGCCCATGCACAGAGGGACATCACCGACACAAGGTCTCACTGGCCATGGCCACATGCTGAGTAATACACGTCTGTTCGGACTGTACTGTGTGTCGATCTACACAACGGCGTACTGGGCATGCTCACACACTTACCAGTTGCAAAGGGCCATCTTGCATGCAGATGGAGTCTCAACATGCAAGGGCTCAGTTTGGACTGTCATGTGTGTCCATCTACACAATAGTGTACTGGGCATGCTCACACACTTAGCAGTTGCAAAGGGCCATCTTGCATGCAGATGGAGTCCAAACACGGAAGGGCACAGTAAGGTATAACTGTCCCCACACAAGGTGGGCCGTCGTGCATGCAGACAGAGTCTAAACACAGAAGGGCACAGTAAGGTATAACTGTCCCCATGCACAGGGTGGTCACACACATGCAGTGACCAGTGCACACTCAGCTGCCATCACAGCTGTCACAGGTGCAGATCACAGATGTACACACCGCAGTCTACACTGTAGCCCTGGAGACATCACCATGTCATTGCTGCAGCAATACACAGCCATACATTACCACAACACCGTGTGACACATGACCAGTGGACTGTACAGAGGTCTACACCAACTGTGCAGAGTACACATGTACTGACAGGGTTCCAAAAGGTGTTATGCATTGCAATTACACCACTATACATGACCAGGTCAGCTGAAGGCATACCAGGGGCCCCGGGTCTTACACAGCTGTGACAGATGAGTGTTGCTGTACACCAACGAACACACATGTTTGGATATGACAAACATGTGATTGTAGTGGATGTGTGCATGGACCACACACACAACACATATGTACATAGCTAAGCCTTTGCTGTCCCCCATGCAGAACAGTGGCCTAAGCAATCATACGCATGCAAATGGAAGGTGGGTCCATGTCTGTTGAATGCTCACAGTACAGGAGGTAGCAATGTTGATGGAGGACACATTCCCCTGTAGTAGTTGCCCATGACACCCATGATATCATACCACAGTCCATGTGTTATGTATGGCAACACACATGTCCACCAAAAGCAATGCATACAAACATGGCTACAGGAGACACATGTAGGACCAACACATATGTACAATCTGTACTGTGCATGCAGCAATCATGCATGTGAAGTGGCTGATGTCCATAACACAGCTGTGCCTAACTACAACATGCAGTCGCAATGCAGCCCCATCATTGACACCTGTATATGGTGACATACAGACAGTATGGTTGGTTGTACATCACGTATGGAGGGATGTGTGTACATAAAGTGGTGATCCACCTGTGTAGATGTATGATGGCTCACAGGTGTGTAACATGCCATCCTACCATGCCATGTGCAAACAGTACGCTATGTCACTGTTACTTGATGGTGATGACATAACGCATACACAGTGGTCAGGTGTTGCCAACTGTATGTCACGTGACACCTGTAACACTGACATCCTCCCGTGTGCATATAGCCACACAATTGCCAGACATAGCGTTGGTACACATACTGTGGACATTACCACTGCATGTCTATCAAACGGCTCATCATATGGCAGGTGTATCATTCCCAGCACTGCCATGTGTGTCCGCTTGTGTGACCACACATGCCACATATGGTGGGGACTACGTCCCAGTTGTAACACATCCCTGTACACCGTTGTAGAGATCTGTACATACTACAGTGTGGAAAGCATGACGTCAGCAGGTGTGGTGCATCACACACATCGGCTATCCGTACACACATATCTGGTCACCACAGTGTGTGTGTGTATGTATGTATGTATGACTGTCTGGTGCTTGGTGTGAGGGTGTATGCTACCATACAGTGGAAACAGGATCACTAACCCCTCATGGTGATGCAGTCTACTACCCTGTTGATGCCATCATTCCCAGCCGTACTGGCTACCTGTGCATGTCCCTTCTCTGTGCCACGTTGTGTGGGTGCAAAGTACTGCGAGGGTGATGACCACATAGGCAAGGGTCCACACCTCAACACTATGGGGTGTGCATTATAGTGCAGTAGACCCCCTGAATGTGGCCATGTCCCTGTACTGTGACAGGGTATTACTGCTACACAGTGTGGCCTCATGCTATCAGGTGGCCTCTAACATCATCATTGGCCAGACCGCTGTGTACAACCCCTGCACCATGTCAACATACCGGTAATGTTTCCCGGTATGTATGTCACATCTGTCCGCTGTAGCCTGTTCAACTGACCACATGTTTCAGGTGCAGTATATGTGCGGACATCTGCGTCATGTTTGGACATCTGTGTCATGTTCGACTTTCCAACAGTCAGGTTGAGGGTACATTTAGCATGCTGATATTGCCATATGTGCCTGTGAGTACTCCACAGTTACACATGGGGGACTGTAAACACTGCTACCTGTAGGCACATGCCAGTACACCATAGGAGGGAACCAGGGCATCATTACCAACATGCTGTTACTGTTGTAACTGAGACACATACTGTGAACATATCACAATGCATGCTGCACCTGGACTACATGGTATGACTGGTGCATGTCGACAGTACACCACTGATGTCACATACACATCTCTCAGTATTCACACGCGACCAATGCAACATACACATCCCTCAATATGCATACACAAGTAATGTTAGATACACCTCTCACATCTCTCAGTATTCACACATGACCAATGCAACATACACATCCCTCAATATGCATACACAAGTAATATTAGCTACACCTCTCACTATTCTGTTCACCCTGTGCATCAGACCATTTGAGCATATCCCTGCACTCAGTATTCATACACAACCAATGCAACATACACATCCCTTAATATGCATACACAAGTAATGTTAGATACACCTCTCACTATTCTGTTCACCCTGTGCATCAGACCATTTGAGCATATCCCTGCACCGATCATGTGGATAACAGGGATGCAGCACAGGCTTCATCATATGCACAGGGTGATACTGTTTGCCAGGGGCATAGGCTGCATCAATGGATGACATCATGTGTGCGGGTAAGGGCCAGTGTTTTGAATGGACATGTCTGTTCCATATGCATGTGGATGTTGTGGAGCCCTACAGTTGTGTTTGCTGTGTGCGTGTATGTGTGCACACATTTCTGTCATTTGTGAGGCCTACACAAGGGTATTATGGATAGCTCCAGAATGTACAGACCAGGTTGTACAGCTCACTGTGACCGGACACAGCCACGTGTCCTGTGCCTGCCAGGAGTTGCACGGGCACTACCAGGCAGAGGTACAGAATGGCTACTGTCTGACGACACATGGCCACCGGAACCATGTCCCCAACGGGAACGTCCAGGGCCACGTCCACGTGGCCTGCTGTGACCTGGTGTGGACAGTGCAGCACCAGCTGCATTGCTACTGCTACTGACACTATGGGAGTGGCCATGTGAGGTGGCACGCTCACGTTAACCTGCACTAGGTGGTGTAGCTGGCCTACGTCCATGTGTCCTACTCCTCACCCCTACCAGATGTTCCAGCACAGACAGCTCACGCAAGTGGATTGCCTTGCCACGGTCGAGGATTCTGACCATGTCACCCAATCGCCTGTCCAGAACATCAGCAAGCTGGTGTTGAGCACCTGCCAATGCCTGGATGTTGTTGTTTAGGGTATTGATAGCAAGCCCTCTGCAGCCTCTGCCCTTCTCTGTTCTGCCGTTTGGCATGTGCCTGTGCCGCCATTACAGTCTGGAACATGCGTCTGATGATCCCAGCTGCTGCGCTATGTCCTGCAGGTGCATGTCTGCCAGAGGTCCTCCTACGAGCAGCACCAGCCACATGCCTGTGTGACACATCTGCAGTCAGTATACTGCCACCATGGTGTGGAGACACACCTTCTGTAGCCACCACATGTTCCTGTTCAACGCTAACAAACGCTGACTGTCCTTCCTTTATGGCCACTGTAGATGCTGTACGTGTTGGCAGCTGAACTGTGTGCGGGGAAGAGGGGGACACAGCTGGCATGGCAACTGTTGGCACAAATTCCACCCCTGACATCCCTGCCTGTACCTCATGCATACGTTCATCACTGCTAGCATCTGTGGGGACACTATCAGATGGACCGCAGGAGGATAATGCACCTACATCACCTGTGAATGCAAAGAAAGACTCTAAATTACAATAAACACACACACACACACACACACACACACACACACACACACACACACACACACACACACACACACTGACACACCATGCATGTAAGATGACAGATAGCATGCAGCATGCTTGTGATACAGCCGACAGCATGCAGCTCAGACATCAATAGTGTTTGTAAGCATACCCCCTGGAATGCACACTACAGCAGGCAGGTGTCATATCATTATCCATGCAATTCACACGATCATGGTAGTATGCATGCATCCCTGTGATGCACCATGTGGACCAGAACAGGATAACAGTACACATGGCTGACGTGACCTTGACATGTAATCTGCTGATGTGTGCATTAACATGCATGCATGCCTGACACAATGGTGTCCTGACACATGTACAGCATCGTACTGGGTATCACATTGCAGCGTTGTCCATATGCCCTACAGATAGAATGCATGTTGAGCAAATGTGCATGGGCATGGTAGGGGACTGTGAGCCGTCTACATTGCTGTACAGTGTGATGTACAGACACTGTGCCATTGCATGGCATCATGAGGCATCTATATTGCTAAACAGTGCATGTTATGTACGCATTGCATATCCAGAACTGCATGCATACCCATAACATACCTGTGGATTGTGACCTACGATGCTGAGGTGTATACAAACCCAACCATGCTGTGTCATGTGACAGGTCACTGGAGGACATACAGATGACACCCCTGCACGATGACTACAGAGTGTTAGCTGCCTGGCAACCATGTCCACACATAGCGGACCTGTCACGTCACCATTTCACACATGACATTGATGTACCACACACACAAGGTGCACAGCTAACAGTGATGTCCTACGGCGGGAGGGGAAAAGTACAGTATCTGTGGCCTGGTGTCACTGTCAGTGGAATCTGTGAAGGTGACTACTGTCATGCTATGACACAGATGTCATGTTCAACACATCTTATGGGGTACACATCACTTACACCTCCACTAGCTGTGCACAGGCATTTAGGATGTGCAGCGTACCACATCACCTGTACAATCGGTCTAGTACGGCTGTAATTGGATCATGTGTGGACAAAGTGGGACAGGGTATATCCACATCCCATCTTCTGTGTGGCTACATGTCTCAGACCATCCCCCATGGCCATGTGTGCACATGTGTTGGTCATGTATGTGATGGCCGTCTATCACATCACACATGTCTGTGTTGTCCCATATGACATACACCCATACATGTTGGATATGTCACCATCCACACGGCTATGCAGACAACAGGTGTATGTGTGGTATGTGGGTTATGGGTTATGGGAAATTGTGACAATATTGCAACCAAAACGCTACGTGTCTCAGATATGTCGGATGGAACATCACAATGTGTGAAACCATTGCAGGGGCATATAACACAATAGTGATGCCTGTGGTCTACCCATATCACTGCTCACTGTGCGGTACTGGTTTGTGTACCACACGTTTTGTTCCACTGTATAGTACATATGCCTCCATTGTAGAACACCTCCACCATTGTATGCACAGCTGTACACACATGTAGCAATGACAAATACTGTAGTTTCATGTCTGTGTATCATTTCAGTTGTATATATTGCACATGGGTGGCCTGTGTGGATGATGGGTGATGCGACCTGTATATCCATGTATTAACTGCCACATGGCAAATAGATCTATGCTTTGACATGCCTGATACCAATGACAGTCTCACCTGCAATGGACTCTTGTCTGTGCAGCATGCCAGAGGTACCTGTATAGGGTGGCACAGCAGTATGAACATTATCCATGACTGTATGACAGCCACAGGGTGCACAGTGCAAGTTAACACATTCGCCTGTACAATAGCATATAGTCAGCACATGTGTGCATATCATACCTCTCAACCTCTTAGAACAATAAATGTGGACAAAGCCTACTATGATGGGGGACATATAGGGACAACTGTGACATATTGCTCTTACTAACTTAGAAATTTGCTAGACTAATAGGTTTGCATGCACATGGGTTTTACACGGAATGTGCAGTCGTAAACACAAATGTATGTCATCATTTAATGACTCCATTCCTCAGCTATTTGCCAGAAAGGGACAGATATTAAGGATAACACACCGAGAATATGAGGCAGACATCTGGACATCCTGCAAATACCTGTACAGTTCAGAGGTATGGTGCATACACAGGGTAGCATAAAGCATGTGTGTCCACATACCTTGCATATGTTGTTACATTACATGATGTACACTGACACATGCATGTACGTGGGATATACTGGCCATATGTTCAGTACCGACTTACCAGACAACTCCAGGCTCATTGGTTGGGAGACACCCACCTCCACGATGGCAGCTAGTGTTTGGTGGGGCTGTTCCGAGGGTGTTCCCAGACTGGCCAGTAGCTCCTCTGTGTGTGTGAGTGGAGACTGGGTTGGTGGCCCACCACCTGTTCCACCTTGTTCCCTGGCGATTGCACTGGCTCGCTGTTTTGCATGAAGTATCAAGTCCGTGCAGTGTCTGCACACCTGCTGGTAGGTGCGGTTGTGGCCGCCCACTTCGTTGACCCTCCTGCGAAGATCCTGCCACAGGTCATCCCGCTGCTGTGCATGCTGTGGCACATGGCTAAATAACACCTCGTAGTTCTCATGGAGGTACTGGATTATGACATCATCCTCCTGTCAGCTGTATGCTGGTAGGCATGTATGCGGCATTATCTGTAAGACATGATGAAGGTGACAGGTCACATTTACAGACATGTACAGTGATACTGCTGCACATACATTTCTAGTACATCTGCACAGTTATCTTTGCAAATCAACATGACACCAACACGACTGGCATGTATGTGTCACACACATGTAACACCCAGTATGCATTGGATATTATCCCCATATATGTGTGTCACCTCATTAGTGTTCCTACTGCATGTGACGTCTGTCTCCATGTGGGCATGTCTGTTTGCCTGCACTGGTGTTCTTACCTATCTACACATGCCTGATGTATCCATGGTAATGCTGTTGACCTTGATGCTGTGGATATGTCACATATCAACACAGACACAGCCTTACTGGACTTGGGCAGTGACAATGCACCAAGTACACATGGAAACCTGTACATGCATCTGTTTTGCCACAGACATCTACACTGCACTGTACAGCTGTTCAACATCCTGCCACGGATCGCCTGTGTTGCACATGTGATAGACTTGGGACAATGGCTAGTCGGACGTCATTCACAGGTAAGGTTATCGGCTATAGCATGTACAGGCTGGGTTTCCTAGCTGTATCCGACACCCATTACACCACCGCGAGGGGCATCAGTGACACATTACTGATCCAGATAGATGATACTACATCTTATACGGCCATCACACCATGTATGACAGGGATGATATGTACAGCGATGTGGACAGGGCTGCATGGTATGGTAGGAGTATGTCACAGGTATGGCACAGGGATCTGTCCAGCATGTGGCCATCCTAGTCGTAGGACAGTGGTTGTCCATGACGTATGTCTTTCAGATCAGGCTATAGACATGTAGCATGTCTAACAGCATAGTGTGGCATATGTCTGTATGCAAGGTGGATAGCATGCTGCATACTGGAGGTGAGAATTGTGGAGGCTGGTATCGGCCATCCACGCATGGGCCCTACCCCTGGAGGGTGAAGTGTATTCCAATATTGGTCACACTGGTGCTGTGCATGCCTGTCCAATGACCTCCGTGCTCATGGATACCACCCTGTCATATCATGGGTACCACAGATGACTACCTAAAGGGCCAGGGAGACGTCTCCAGCTCAGGGAGGTGTACTACACTACACCATCCCAAACACAGTGTCCATACTGTTGACCACAGCCTAGGTGTTTCTTAATGGGTACGGGGGTATTCCCCTAGTGGTGTCATTGCTGATATCATCCACCAGAATGTGCACATATGTCACACATATCACACACACAGCCCATTCTGTATGTTGCTCGAAACACTGTGACAACTATTGCCCATAGGTCATGGTCATTCACATCCTCACATACACAGATGGCTGACATTTGTCTGTGTGGTATGGGCTACAATGCGGGTGGGGTACAACACATTAACCCTGGTTTACTGTAGCTGATACCGTGTGATATGCACATGTCACTGTAGCACCTTTAGTAGTTGTGAGTCTGTCAACAGGCCACTAGTAGAACACTCCTGCGACATACAAAGGCATTTGTAGCCGAACATCCGTACTGTCTTGTACATCTGTACTGCTAACATCTACATTGATAATGGTTCGTGGACATGCAGGCCATACCCGGCACTGTTCTGATGCGGTGCCACCAATCATGACTGTTGTCAACACTTGTGGGTTGATATTATCCAACACCCTATCTGTAATATATGGGCATGCTCGGCACTTGTTCAGAGCTTCTTGGCACGTTATGAGCTACTGCTTAGTTTAGCGACCATTTCACACCAGTCCTCACAGGTACACTGTCTGTCCATACATTTCCAGCTTGATAACTGTACAACAGCTGTCGTACATGCATCCATCACATACCTCGTGAGACATGGTGGTTTATATGGTGTGTCCACCTGGCATGTACCACTTATATACAGGCATGTCCAACTGGCACATACCAGTGCTATTGCCTGTCACTATGATGACTATGTTGTACATGTGGCAATAGAGCTATTCTCATGTACACAGTCAATGCACACCTCCCAACATACAATAGTACAGCCTGTTGGGGATGCACATATGCAGCCCTGCTGGGGGTTATACTGTCACCAACCCTGACTGCACCTGACAGTCATGTGGGGATGTGCAACACTGGCAATGCACCCCACACATCACATAGTCCCACATGATCCCCACCATAGGCCACACATACGGACACACCTTGTACAGTACCCCTCCATACTCTGTGTGGGCACCAACAACAGCCCACATTGTCAAACACAACCACACCAACCTATAGCCCACAGACACGTGTGCCCATCACATACAGCCATTAGGGTGTCATAACATACACAACACACCTGTCTTAGGTGACTGTCAGCAGTCACACTGCTGTTCCACTCAGCAGGCTACACAAGGCGATAGTCACTTACATCCTGCTGTCAAGTAACTGGTTCTGCAACATAACCTATGCACACATGCCACAAGTCAGCAGGTACGATGTGACTCATCTTCCATGTTTGTGTGACTGAAGTTGTATCTCAGGGCACAGACTACGTGTGCAGGGACATGCAATAGCCCACCAGTGTTGTAGCCTTGATGGTGTGGTCCAAGCCCTGGGAAGCATTTTGCGGTCATCCGGACCCGTTACCACTGTACTATGAACAACTGTGTAACTCCCAACAGTTGTCCATGCTTCTGCTGTCATTCCACAGGCATCTTGTATACGTCCACTTTGACAGACCTGGTCAAACAACATGATGCTGTGGCAGAGTTGACCTGCACCTGTCAGCCCTGGGAGTACAGATCACATGTTGGACTCTTGCTGCTTTTATACTGCCTGTCTTGCACAGTGTCCAATAACAGTCACCACCAGAACAGGAACTGGCTAGCGAAGCACGTGGTCATGTCACATAATGCTTGACATCATCCTCTGTGATGCACGCAGGCAAGGCACACCTGATACTGCACCGCTTCAATATCTCTGCAGTGACTGGAACCTGCCCCTTGGCTCTGCAGAGCACACCTGCAATGACTGGTTATAGACAGACCGTACCTCTCAGGCACGTGCCTGGACTGGCACACCCATGGCTGAGGTGTCCCCATATTCCACTATGTTGTACACACATCCCGGCTGGTTACTTAACACAATGCATCACAGGTCCTCCACGTGCATATAACTGTGTCCGGAACTACTGCTGCTACTAATGTGAGACTGACAGTAACCCACACTTAACTGTGATAGCCGCACATGTACTGACACATTAGGCGTACTCTGTGCTTGAGTCATAACCTCTGCTCGGCTCGTTCAACCCATACACCACCTCCAAGACCAACAGTATCCTTGACATGGACACTACCAACATGTGACTGCTGTTCCACACCTGGGGTTATCCCCTCATTGGTGGAATCCGAACATATGCTACTCACCCTTGTTAGCCACATACTGGCACCACACACTTCACGGCATACACAGTAGATGAGTACTACAACACCAACTACAGATGTCGTATGACAGCAGTTGTCGTGACACATGTGCAGGTGGACAATGCACATGCAAACACTGAGACATAACCCAGTGCACTTCATTAGCACGTACACAACAATATGGTTCATGCTATTCCACACAGAGCCATGATGGTACACACCCGATTACAGATGACACTCTGGGGGTGCGGTCCCATGGACATACTTTACAACAACAGGTGGGAGCTGTTACACAGTGGTGTACATTCACATGGGTGGGGTAACTCACTGGTCAGCCTCGGTAGGGCCACGGATCCCTCATCACATACTCCATAACTAGCTACGTACACATTACTGCGACACATTCCGAGATGTACCACAAGGCATTATGGTGGTATGTCAGTAGTCGTATGCAATACTCACATCTGCTCACACATACAACTGTCACTCTGGAACATGACAGTAACAGGTGATGTTGGCAACATGCTGTCTGATGGCTTCAATGCTAACATTACACCATCTCACTCCCTGCAGGGCCACATTCCTTGCAGGAACATTGTGGTGTACCTGCAGTCACACCTACACAATACTGACCTGCACTCTATATGTCCTAGGACACAGGCCCCTTGTCACCCTACAATATCCCAGGCTGTGATGTCCACAGACCTCTGAACAGCATGTCTCCCCACTGGGACACCATATTCAGTAATAGCCTTGTACCAGACATTGTGGCCCCTGACTGGCACACAGCAACAGTAACACTCCACACAGGTGGTGCCACAATGCATGACTGGGACTATTGCCCTACACACCTCACTGGACTGTTATGCATGGCTATAGGGCACATCATCATGGACATCATTCGCTGAGTCTTTGTTGTGCTCCAGGCCTTTGATACCAGCTGGGTTGGTCTTGTTGGGGCCACAGCATGCCTCCTACACCTGTTGAACACCTTACATACAGTCGCCAGAGTAGTTGATGATGACACGGGGTTCCACAGGGCCTGCATTGCCCTCTCACTGCCATTCATCACCGTTCTCCATTCTGGTATTGACAACATACACATCCACCTGCACATCACAACATATGTCTCCGGATGTTATGCAAAGAGGCTAATGGATGGGACACACACACTGAGGGTGGCATACCATATCACATACTGCATTCCAGTTACACTTGGCATACCACAGTCCTCAGTTATGGGGCCCGCATGTTCGGTATATGCTTCCTTGAGGTACAGGCTACCACTGAGGGGACTTCCCTGCCTAGCTTTACAGAACACTGCATACCCAGCGCCGTTGTTGCTCCACCAGCTGATACAGACCCCATCCATACAGGTGCCACTGTGACGGATACCGATATGAACATCATGGCCTCTACCTGCATGACACTTGGTATGAACATCACCTTTGCAGTACACCTTCCACCCACTGGTTATCACATAGGTGTTGGTCCCCTACATACATGTCGCATTGTACGTGTTTATAAGACACATGTATGTCGCACACACTCCTGTGATTACCACATTGCCACTGTGGCGTGGATATCTGTCTACGTGTCCACACATGTCTGTACTGGGTGTGTAGCTGGTACATAGGCACCCACTGTACCTCTGAACAACAGACTTATACACACAACCATGGGTACAACACCCCACTTAGGGTGTACCTTACACAACAGCTTTACATAACTCAACATTAAAATGCCATGATGTTTATTTGAGCTACGACTGTTAAAGTTTGCGGCTTATGTACAGATACCACGTCTGTACACATTTGAAGACTACATACTCAGGGGTGACATCTGCTGCAAAGACAGGGCCCATGTCTGAAAATATGTTTATGGATATACTCTGCATACATGACATACACAATAGCCACTATGAGCATGATGCTCATGGATATGTGCACACACACGACAGTGTGTGGCATGTGCTTGGGGGTTGCATTCCCAGACCGGACACTCACCAAGCTTTGGGACATGATTCCTATGTACATCATGCATGGACAGTCAGTAGCAGTGTTCATGTGATACCTTGCTTGGTGGATGGTGGACACATGTATGCCAGGGATCACTGCAGTGGCTGTACTGTGCAGAGATGCAGGTTACACATGGCTCTTCTGTTCACAGGACACTACCCTAGAGAGGTGCCACTGGTGTGCACACTGTAGTTGTTGTTACACATAGACTTACCAGACTGCATGGTACCCCACTATGAACCTGTGGAGCTATTACATGTCCTTTGTGCATGGTTACTGGTATAGCCCTTCCAGTTAGATTGGCTGTCACGCTATTACAATGTCCCGTGCCTACAGGCCATATGTATACTGTTATTGTACACGCCAATCATGTTCATGTTTGTCTGTCACATCTCTTCTGCTATTCTAGTATGGGAGTAATGGTTGCGTCCTTTGCAAATGCACAGAGTGGATTACATATTATTTATTTCATCATAACTGTTTATACATATATTAATTACATACTACTCACATCACTATATGATACCTTTGTTATGCATCATATGCCTGTTCTCCTGTGTAGCATATCTGACATATCAATCTACTGTACTATACATTACACATGTTTTACATGGTATCCCATAATTCAAAGCATACTTGCACAGAGGGTCCACCTTAGACATGTCATTGATGTTTTATGCCCATACACATGCGTACTGTTACAGTATATCTACATATACTATCCCCTGCTATGACACGTACTTATTGGACATACCCTGCCACTGACGGCGGGTCGTATGACATTGTTCTGTTTAAAGCCGTCATGTTGCATCCCTTGTGGTGTCTGTGCTGTTTACTGTGTGGCCCACTGCTGGACGCACATCTTCTACAAGCATTAGTATGATCAGCAAGACATCACTACATAAATACCATTCCCCACTTTATGCATGGCGGACACTTTTAATTACTGCAAACCAGGCTATGCATACACTGACATAACGTAATACAGAACATACTATACATACAGTTAGTGTTCTACATACCTTGATATCATTCTGGTGTTTCGTCTCTATCTCACTCTTCTGTATCACTCTTTCAACTGTTTTACGGTATGAGCATACAGGTTGCATATCTGGCAAGTCATCATTATATACATCTATACCTGCAACATGTGGTTTACTGCCGCCAACTGGTGGTCCGGTGTGACTAATTATGTGCACTTCAGCTGTGCAGCTACTCCATTCGCCAATTATGCTGCAACAGTGAGGTATAATTGAATTCTCCACTTGGGTGTTGGCCATTTGCCCTGCCTTCGGGGAGACGGCCTGTATTGTGTTTTGTTGTGTGTAATTGCAACTGCTATGTGTAGAGCCAAGTCTATTTTGGAGTCATGTCCCCCGTGGATTGTGTGCGATGGCTTGAGTATGTGGTTCTACTTGTGACTGTACCTGTCATCCCACCCGTCTGATAAAGGACTATTGCAAACACCTGTAACATTGCCGTTTGTTCCGTTATATGACGGATACAATTTTGCATGGTGCCTTTAAATGTGTCTCTCACAAGGTATGTTAACGGTTCAGAAGATGCAATTGACTAACTAGATGTTTGGGCTGTGGTTACGGTCTGTATTGCTATTGTTTCCAGTGTGGAGGATGTAGGCGGGTGTACATAGCATATATGGTTTTGTGGGGCTTGCATTTCTACGTAGTCCATATATATGTGTGTGGGCCCCTTCCCTAATTACAGTGCTATCACTTAATAGACTTCTGTTACGGGAATTTACTTTGGGCCGTTGTTAATTGGTTTCTATATGGTATGCAGGTGAGGTTGATACTTCCATACCTCTGGATGTACGGCGATATGTGCAGGTATATTTGTAAATGACCGCTATCCCGTGTATGTCTGTCCCAGATATTTGCAGTCATTGCAGTGGTGTTGGTGTCAGACCCTCTGTCACATGGCTTGCCACCTTTTCATATGGCCATAGTTGGACACTTGCAGGTCACACAGTGGTGTTTACAGGCTGACATATGACCACGGTCAGTACACAGAATAGCACATACTTTTATCCTCACTACATACCAATTGTTCTTGTTCCTTCACTACTTATCGGTTTGCATGTAACATTTCTGTTTCTTACATACAGGCATGGGTATTTCCTGCAACTATTGCATATTATTTGGGACATACTAATGTCCTAAACTCTTGGACAGTTGCCCTTTGTAATGTTTCATGTCAGGACACACCTGCCCAGGGGGGGCTGTCCCTCCCAATGTGGGACGGGTGTTTACTCCATGCCTACGGCTAGCTATACCCGCACCTACCGTAATCATCTACCTCTGAGTTGCCACCTACAGACACACGATGCGGACACACACACACACAATTTAGTCACACAGGAACACACATGGCACCCTCAACACACACATACACAGGCTACATCACTCACAACCACAGTTGTACATGGTACCTACGTGGATCGCACCTCCGCCAGCAGTGACTACATGTCCTTACTATCGTCATATTTCTCGCAGTTCTACTGCTCCAGTACTGTGTTCTTTCTGTCTTTCAGCCTCCTGGTTACGCGTGTCGGTGTGACACATTCCATAGTTGGCGGTATCCTGTTTATTTGTACCTCAAAGGTGTTTTGAATGTCGTCGACCTATCTATATATTTGCAGATGTCAGTGACCCCTTGTATATCGACATATATCACACTATCGCCCTTTCTATCTGTATTATATATGTGTGTGTATATATTACCCGTGCCGTCGGGATTACGTTACAGCCCTTGCGGGATGTGGGACCGGGAACATGCACAACAGTCACTGCATGTACCACTTGGACATCTGGGGGTTGTACACGAATTATGTCATTTTGTATGTGCAGTACACTACAGCAGTTACTCCACACTACACTCACATGGATAACTCCGTTAGTTTACAAATTGATGGGTCCAGTTAATGGTATGTCCATGTGATGTTTACTGGCTGTACTCTGGCATTGGGTATGTATATCACAATTAGCTACACCCGATAATTTGCTACACCTTCATATGACCATGGATGCAGCATGCCGGGGTGACGAATGCGTGTCATGGGTACATCCCCTGCCTTGACACAACATCCATGATTACATTTTGTGGAGCCCCTCAGTAACGTGGCGGGTAATCCATGATGACTGTGTGTAGAACAGTTCTTACACACATGTGCTCCCGCGATTGCCTCTGCTCCAGTAAGCGACAGTTGCTTACTCGATGTTGTGGTGACGGGAGTCACTGTTTGCCCTCTATGGTGTTTTGCCTCTGACATTCGGGCGTGTACCTACCGATGTACCTGAGAACCTATACACACAGCACCGACAGATGCTGATAGGCGCATCTACTGTTCAGGTGTTGACATTTCCGTGTTCCAATGGCTGTTGCGTGTACAATGTTTGAGGGCTGCCTATGTAGGATTCCACAGTGGGCCACCTATACATCACAATTTACAGGTAGTCATGTTTGCGTGCCATCCATGTTACTGTGTGTGCAGGTGGGGAGGGATATCAGTTCGTGGGAGCCTACACTGTCAAGGTATGTGCTATACGTTCCCTCTTTGCCAAGGCGTAGGCATATTGGGCATGCCTCCGTCTGCCTACTGGGGCTGGCACAGTGTGTCCGTGGCCTGAATGCCTCTGTGCCTGTGTTGGCCTTGGCAACTGCGGTAGGCTGTGAGGCCCCCCCCCATTTTGACCCTGCTGCAGCTGTTTCCACAGGATCATATTATGTAGCATGGCACATACTATGAAGATGTGGGCACACGTGCCTGGAGAGTACTGCAAGGCTCCACCAGATGTGTCCAAGCACCGGAACCATGATTTCAGCATCCCAAACACACGCTCTATGATGATTCTGGTTTGTGCGTGTGCCTCATTATGGGGTTCTTGCATTGGTGTGTGTGCATTTCTGATGGGGGTCATCATCCATGGCTCCAATGCATAGCCAGCATCCCCCACAAGGTGACCTTGTGGGATGTCCCCCCTGACAAATACCTGATACAGCTGTGAGGCATGCCAGATATGGGAGTCGTGGTAGCGTCCAGGGCTGCCAGCATACACATCCATGATAATGCCCTGGGCATTGCACATGACCTGGCAGTTGATGGAGTGGAATCCCTTGCAGTTTATGTAGCACCTACCATACTCACCGGGTGGTGACTTGATTTGTATGTGCATGCAGTCTATCGCACCCAGTACCTCCGGGTAGTTTACCACATGGTGGAAGTGACGCATATTGCTGGCCAACTCCTCCTGAGTTTGAGGGAAGTATATATGCTCATTGGCATGTGGTAACATGGTATCCAGGAACCGGTGTAGTACCCTGGATGCCGATGCCTGTGAGATCCCCATTATATCTCCAGTTGGCCTTTGAAAGGTACCTGTGGCTAGTATTCGCAAGCTTACACATACCTTCGTGTCCACTGGGATGGGTTCCCCTCTGTTGTTTCTGGTTCTCAGGCATGGCCGGCACAGCTCTACTATTTGCTGTAAGATGTCCCTGTCCACCCTGTAATGCTCTACTATCTCCAGATCATGTAACCCCTGGTAGGTTACCCTTGGTCTGAACACTCTTCTCCTCCTCCGAGGTCTACGGTGGTTGTGGGCATCATCCTCCACAACACCGTCAGTCTGTAACACATGCTGATGAATCACAGCTATGGCAGCTCCCAACATGTACATTTTAAAAGTTCCCCGTCTGTTTACACCTATGGTGCGGTGTTTGGGAATACACAGGTGTGTGTTGGGTGCTTTCACACTTTATACTGTTTTGCTGTGAACACTGATGATGTCATAGGATGTGTATGTACGATCGTGGCTACAGGGTATCTTCTGTGTTTTATTAGCGGAACCACTATTGTGCTGCCTTTGGTGTTGCATTACATTTGGATGCCGTGAATTACCTCCTGCCCTTCTGTTTACATTTATGCACGTTACACCTACCATTTGCTGGCATGCATCCAGCTGCCTGCTTTCATTTGTACTTTCCTAGACCTGGCTTATCTTTCGTAATGTGTGCTATTGCCGATCTACTGTGGGTTTGCTTTGCTCTGCTATGACAGTTCTCCTATCTTTGCAATCCTATGCCTCTCCTATCCTGTTTTGCAGGTTTCTGCATGCAGGCTTGTCTACTGCTGTCGATTGGCCGCCGTGAGTTGATTGGTGTTAATTGCTCATTAGTACACCAATTACCCTGCTTCAGCATTTCCTTCTTTTCTTCCCATGACCTTCCTGTTTGTGCTATTATTTGCGGCGCATGCATCCGCTTACCGGGTTTCAGGCACGATTTCATCCCCGTACACATGCGCTTTCGGGCACCATGTATGCTCTCAGCTAAATGGTTCTATACCTTCCTCCCCACCCCTGTCCTGCAGCTTTGCTTAGCAACGGCCAGGCCAGATTTGCATTGCTCCAATGTGCTTACTGATACGGTGGCACACCCCTCTGCTGATGTCATGTATCACCTCTGATACACTCCTCGGTGTTATAGCGCTGCGCAGTCAGGTACATCCTTAATCCGGCGGGACGTTTGCGATTCAGTATTACCTGCCTCATTTGCATGGAATTGACTACTAATTCATAGTTACAGCACCGAACACTGTCGCGGGCCCCTGGCAACCCTTGCATCTTGCTTGTGGTGTGCCATGCCTACCATTGCATATTATGGTACAATCCTAATTTGTCTTTCATTGCGATTTTATGACATTTGTATATATTTCCTTTGTATTCCTGTTTGCACACACATGCCCTGCGGTTGTACTGTGCGTTACTGTAGACATGACATTAAATGTTGTTTTTTAGGTGTTGTACATCTTTTCTTGTGCCATTGGCTGTGTATTTCACCATTGGCATATGTTAACTTTGTAATACATGAGTCTGGTCCGCTTCCATAACTCCGATGTTCTGTTTGGGAAAATGTAAACCATGTTTTTTGGTTTACATTTCCATGGGCTTGCGCTACGCCTGCACCACTTCTTGAATCACTGTATGCCTTCATTAGCATGGTGCAACACTGCACATGGGGTGATTTGCATACCTATGCCGAGGGCTGCATAGATCTGGTGTACGCCAGTAGTGCACGTGGAGTTGGTTCGTACCTGAATCACCCGGCGGACATATTTGGCGTTGTCCCGCGCCCGGCAAAGGCTCCATGAATACGGGGGCTTGTCTTTAAGGGAGTTTATTTTCCTGATTTTGGCCAACAGTTTTCTTCTTTTATTATATACCCTGTTTAGGGTGAGGAGTCCACTAGTGGGGTTTGTTTTAGTGTTTGTTTTGAGTTTATTTCTGGTAGGTATGGCAGCCTCTCTGCAGCTATTCACATACTTCTATAGTGATTATGTGGATAATTCTGCATAGGTAGCTGTGGTCTCAGGGTTGAAGGGAGCCTTGAATTTTGACTTAACTGTCACTAAATATGATGTAGTTTGCCTTTGAATAGTTCTTAACTGTTGCTGGTTTAGCAGGATTGTCTGATTTGACTTCAAATGAGACAGCTTTGTGATCAAATCTCTCTAGTAAGGACTTGGCATGGGGGGAGCAGTGCTACCGTCACCCATGTTGGTGAGTTCTAGATGCAGTATGTTTGATCCTCTGGCTGGAGCATGCACTATCTGTTCCAGGGTGTTTGTGTTAATAAAGTCCAGGAAGCATTGTGCCTGTGAATTTGAGACAGTGTACATTTCCCAGTCTATAGTGGGTAGTTAAAGTCGCCCATGAATAAGGTGTTTGGTTGGATGGTAAGTACCTCTAGTAGGTTTAGATAAGAGTCATGAGACTCTAGGGGCACAGATGGTGACCTGTAGCTAGCCATGATATGGTATGGGACCTTATGTGGGTGAACTCCATGGTATCATCCTGTTTAACTAACTTGGAGGTATGTTTGTTGCTGACATAGATCAAAACATCTCCACCTTTTGTCTGAGTCTATGCTGTAGTTGGTCTAAATGTGTAGTAGGCACTTTAGCCTTGCACTGCTGGAGTACTTTCTATGGCCATTTTGGTGTACTTTCTATGGTTTTTAAACCATGTCTTGGTCGAGGCACAGATGCCTACATTCTCCATAGTGAGGAGGGCTTGATGGGTGTAGAGTTTTTTTATTTAGCCTCACAGCATTGAACAGTAATACCTTCAAAGTTGCTTATAGACTTTTAAACTTTGTTGTTAGATTTGTCTTTTTGGCATAGCCGAAAAAGGCTCTAAGTGGGTGGATAAAATTTTAGCCAATATTTAAAAACCAAGGAGGGACAGGTGCAACCCATCCTTGGGAAAGCAATGTGATCTTTTAACCATGTTTTCCAATGTTAACAGATACTGGATTCACTGGTGTAATATCATAAGCTAAGCCAATTATTAAAATAAATCATTTTATGTTAATACTGTAGTTTCATCCTTGGTGAAGTTTGAATGATGCTCAGTGCAAGGCTCATGCTTATCTGTGACACATATTCTGAGATATCCATTATGTCGCTTTTCATATAGTCCAGTGAGGTATGTTTCAGGTCGCTTACACCCATGTGGACTATGACAGAATCCTATTGGTACATGGGGTGTGGTAACTTTAGTGTGTGCATGATATTGCAGATCCTGACTCCAGACAGGCAACTAACCGTTATCTTCTCCTTATCCAACCTGGTGAGTGGAGCATCTGTGTGCCACATAAAGGAGTCCCCAATGACAAGAGTATGAGGTAAAGTATATGCTCACCTTAGGGGTTTTGCAGTTTGGGGGCCCATTAAGTGTAGGCTTATGGGAGATGTTTGGTGTTGCTTTTGGTGTGCGCTTTAGTGACTGCTGAGGAGCAGTGCAACCATTAGGTGACTTTGGAGGTCTTTGGGATTTAGCAAAGTTTCTTTTAGGCACCTTAGCATAAGACAATCTGTGTGTGTGGGGAACTGCATGTATGAGGAATGTATTGTGGGTACTCCTGACAGCTTCATTTGTATGCAAGATTTTTGCCTCCATGGAAGTTGTGTATTTACATCTCTCACGTACCATGTTATTTTCTTTAATGATTATCTGGTTGTCTGAGAACATGAGACACGTTCTACATTGCCTTAGGAATTCCCAAATCTAACAAGCTGGTCACAGAGACATTTGGAAATTGTATATCGATGTTGTCTCACCTGTAATAGGGTTGCTTGTTTAGGATTAAGGATTGAGTTTTAACAGGGGTCTCCTAGTGTAGTTTCTAGGGCTAAAGGCAGGATGTTATTTAATGTTAGGATATGGTAGTGCTATCAACACACATGCTTGGTGCTCTAAGCTTATTTCTGACCATTGTCACACTGTTTAACAGGTTTCACTTGAACTCTAACTAGTTCGATCCACAGATTTCCAATGGCTGTTGCTGTTCAAAGGCTGCCTTCTTTCTTAACCAATCAGTTTCACCAATTAACCAATAGTTATACGTATTCATGACATGCCTTCTTCCTTGACCAATCAAAGAGATCAGGGAAGCCAGGCCTCTTAATATATGGTAAGTAGTGTTCCTCTTGATCTTTAGTATGAGTTTTAGAAGGATCAAGAGGAACATTACTTGGTCAAGGAAGAAGGCATGTACTGGATACGTATAACTATTGGTTAATTGGTGAAATTGATTGGTTAAGAAAGAAGGCAGCCATTGAACAGCAACAGCCATTGGAAATCTATGGATTGAACTAGTTAGAGTTAGAGTGAAACCTGTTAAACAGTGTGACAATGGTCAGAAATAAGCTTAGAGCAGCTAGCATGTGTGTTGATAGCACTACAACTAGTTAGAGTTTTATGAAGACTATTATTAGTTCTTCGAGTCAAGGATCAAATTTTTTAATCATTCTTAATAACTGGTCTTAGAATAAGGGTGTTTATGTGAACTACTATGCAAGCAAAATGCTTCTGTGGTACAAATATGTGATCCTTCTAAAACCCATATTAAAGATCAAGAGGAAAACTATCTACCATATATTAAGAGGTTTGGCTTTCCTGATCTCTTTGATTGGTCAAGGCATATGGCAGGTTCTGAATACGTTTAACCATTGGTTAATTATTGATTGGATTGGACAGAGCATTACTAAGATCATTATTGGCTCCCTGAGAAGGAAGTTGAACATTCTAACCACCTTGAATGATTGGTTCTAGAGCATGGGTGTCTACGAAAATTAAGAAAGTGATTGGTGATTTATTATTTTTAAAATTTTAATGACACAGTCCCAATTATGTGATCTGAAGAAGGGTGAAAAGCCGAAAGTGCTCATCGGACTAGATTTACATGTTTTTTTTATTTTATTTTACTTCATTGACAAAATTGTTTTTTAATAGTTATTTTTAATAGTTATTTTTGGCTTCCATGGTGGTGTACCGAAGACTCAGTTTGCTTTTGATAAAAATAGAAACAGGTGTGGTCAAAATAATTTGCATGTTGCTGAATTGATAAGACTTGACATTGTGAAATTGAAAAAAAATGCATCAGAGACAAAAATACATGAGGGCAAAGTTGACTGTTGGAAAGAAATACTAAGAATGAATGAGTAGAATGTGGAATTTAAATTAGATAATGATGCAGTGTATAGTTTTTTGTCAGAAAACTCTTTCAAACAAATGGGCAGTAAAATATTCTAGAAAGCTGTGTGTATATTGTTAGCCAGTTATGGCCTCCATGTGGCACCACTACTTCAAGCACTGCTGGCATGTCAGTATAAAAATAAAAATAATAGCCTTCCTTTTCAAATAGTTGTGCTTAATAAAGTTAATTTTCCTAATATATTTGGGCTATGTGGTTTGTGCTAAGTGATGAATGTTAAATGGGGTTATGTGGGGCTTACTAAATTTAAGAGAAGGCATTTACCTCAGGTGTGTGGAGCAGTAATGTTTTTTATTTTCAGGACCAATGTTTCTGGCAGATTAAAGGAACGGCTATGGGTGCGTCTTTCGCACCCATTTATGCAGACTTATTCGTGGCCTACACTGAAGAGGTCATGCTTTATGATTCCAAACACAATATCTATATGTGTGAAATGCATATTTGGCGACGTTATCTGGATGATTGTTGGTTGGTGTGGAGGGCTGATGAGGTTTATCTTCAAGAATTTGTTGACTATCTTAATGATAATGTATGGGGAATTGAATTTAAGGCAAATTATCATAGCTCTAAGATGATTTTCCTTGACGTTGAGATTAATAGAAATTCTGATGACACTTTGTCTACAGTTTTATATAGGAAATTTCCTGAATACAATTCCCTTTTACATGCTACCAGCTTCCACCCACAACATATCATCCAGAACATCCCAAAATCTCAATTCCTTAGAGCCAGAAGGATTTGTTCTAGTCAACATACTTTTGCTCGTATTCGGGATGACCTTGTTTGTAGGTTTAAGGAGAGAGGTTATCGTCCAGGTACTGTTAGCTCTGCCAAAAATTGGGCTTCTAAACAAAATAGGTTGGATTTGTTATGTTATAAAGTTAAGAATAGAGATAACTCCAATGAACTGGTACGTTTTGTCACCACTTATGGACGAAATACCAGAGGATTTATGAATATTATCCACAAACATTGGAATATTCTTTTGGCAGAAGAAAAATTGTACCCTTTCTTGAGGGATAGATGTTCATTTTCATTTTGGAGAGGATGAACACTAGGCTCAATGTTTAGTCACTATAAGAGGGCTGTTGTTGATCCCAAAACTCCACGCAATTTTCTTTAACAGGAGGACCAGTTTTTGGTTGTATACCATGTGGTCATTGTTCATATTGCATTTGGGTTCAAAATACCAGAGAATTTAGTAGTCGGAATACTCCTGAGATTTTTAATATTGAATTTTGGGCCAATTGTAGCACGGAGTGGGTTATTTATCTTGTTACATGCACATGCTCTTCATTTTATGTAGGGCAAACCTTCAGGCCATTTCGTTTGAGAATTGGGGAACATCTTAGTGATATAAGAAATAAACGTAAGAATAACGCACTTTATAAACATGTTCTTAAGCACCATTCAGCTTCTTTTTTATTTACTGTTATAGATTGTATTAGGGGTAGATGCAGGGACAAGTCAGGTTGGCATGAGTTACTTAACTTCAAAGAACGAAAATGGATTGTTAAGCTTGGCGCATTATTTCCACCTGGTCTTCATGACCAATTTTGATGGACCAATGTCTTGTCTTTACGTGTTCTCATATGACACTTGTTTGAGTATATATATATTGGTATTGTTGGATGTTCTATTCTTTATCCACTGAAGAAGGCATTATTAAGCCAAAACCGGTCTGGATTTTTTAGGATAGTAGGGTTATTCCCTCTATCCTATGGATATTCAATAAATGTATATTATATTTTTATGAGTGTTGATTCCACCTTTTTGCTGGCTTTTTTTGTTCCTGTATCGAGCATTATCCCAAACATCCTGAAACAATTAACATGTCAGACATAATAATGGCTGTTGTCACTTAGGACAACACCCACACTGGCTGAAAAAAAACTTAAAGCTGAACATGGCCATACAGACTGATATAATCATGGCATACTCAAATAGTCAATTACCTCACACTCTTCTTCATTATCATGATTTTGGTACAGCTCCATCATATCTTTCTAAAAGGCTCCAAAAATATATTTTGATAAGGTACATCTAATTCAAAATAATAATATGATATTTGTTTATAATTAAACAGTATATGTTTGTTAGCACCATATCACCTCATAAAACATGTATGTTCATCACTCCCACTGCTGCAGTAGCCCTTAAGCTATATGGGTTGTGTCCTGCCTAGAGCATAACAACTGGCCAGATTCCAAAAGCTTTGACTCCCTTCCACACCTTCACTGTGACTCATGAATGTACAGCCCTATGGAAGGAAATCAGCAGTCAGAGTGAAGCTTTTTTCAGTACTCTCTTGCCATTTCATGAAGAAGCAGCTCAGAGGCTTCACTTGAGCAGCAGCCAGCCTTCAGCTTTATTTCTGGTAGTTAAGTCCCCAGTGAGGACTCCTTTCACACAGATATATTGCCTTTTAAACAAAAATAATGCATTTCCTATTTATTTTAGTAAGGCTAATTAGTAGTTTTGGACCTTTTAGAAACCTGGTATCTTTCTAGTAAAACAAATTTCTTCAAGGATCGCTATTTTTAGCTTTGTCTAGTTTGGGTGCATTTTTGATGAGGAAATGTGCTGCTTATGTAAACATTATGAATTTTGTGTTAGTGTTTAGTGTCCTGGGATGTTTATTTGGGCAAGAAATATATTTGTTATGTTAGTGCTTGTGTTCACCGTGTGACAACTTACCTGCCATTCTTTCCTGTAAGACTGAATTTTCAAACAAAAGGTTTTCTGACAGGAATTTTGTGTGCTGCTTATGCATTAGTTTGGGGACTGTGTATGTGAGTGGAAGTGGAATATTGCTGCTTGTAAACACTATTTGACAACTCACCTAACAACCAACTTGTTCCAGAGAATCTTTTTTTTTTTTTTATTTAGTTTTAAAACAATAAATAGGAAAATCAATTATAAAACAAACAAATAACTACTTACGTAGGCTCACAGCTAATCAACACATCAAAGTTATACATATCAACAACACTTAATATTTTTCAGCAAGTCTTTAAGTTTAAGCCAAGATTCATATGAATGTGTAATATTAGAAGTTCTCATCTTTATAGTATGAATTTCACTACTGCAAACAAATGTTGCCATATTAATAAATTCAACACTAGATGGGGTAACTTTACTTTTTCAATTTTTAGTAATTACTTTTAGCTTGAATTAAGTTATTTTCTTTCCAAAAAGGTCAGATGACTTTACATTCATATACCATATGCATCCAATCAGCTATTATTTCAGAATCACATTTCCAGCATTTAATTCTATTTGATTTATACATAATTGTAATTTTGTTAGTAGTGACAAAAACTCTGTAAGAATTTCCAAGTGAAAATTTTCCAATATAATGAAGATGTAATTTTATCTGTAGACTTTAACATTATTTTCTTGTATTCTTCAGAAAAGTCTTTATTATTAATTTTTGATCAGTAGTTCCAATAAGACTTGTATAAATATGTAAAATAAAACTTAAGAAATTTATAAATTTGTGACAAATATGATTTATTTTTCATTGCATTAATACTGATATTTATTACGAAATTCAATATTTGGGGGACAATGTCTCATCTTGGTTAAATATCTTATTAATCTCTATGTTCACAAAGTCTCTAACTATTTGTAAAATTAACAAATTCCCAGAATCTTGACTGTATTTGAGCCTTACATTTTCAACAAAATATATATCAGTACCATTTAAGAATTGATGACAGTAAATTAAGTTAGTTTGATGTTTCAGTACTAACATTTTCTTGAAGTTATGAGTTTCTAAGCAGTCATTTGTATGTGCAATTTGAAACATATAAATATTAAGTCATTAATACAATGGTTAGAATATGTGAACTTTTGGAAAGAAGAAATGATGTTATTTAAATAGGGAATTTTAGAAGAGGGTGTAATTCCATTTAAGCAAAAATCTATTAATAAGCAGGTAAAACTATTAGGGACGATTTGTTTATGACTGGTGATATATTTATTATTTACTAATGATATTTCTTGATGTATTTGTTTTCATTTTGAATCATATGATGAATTTATCCACAACACTATAACTTTTACAATTGTTGAAGTAGCATACAATTGAATATCTGGAAATCATATTCCACCATTATCCCAACCTTTTCTGTGCCATTCAAAGGAAACTCTTGCTTTATTAGGATGCCAAAAATTAAGTAGAATATTATTTATCTTCTTCATCAATTTTTTGGTGGAAATAGTACTAAAGATTATAAGACAAACAATATTTTAGGGAATATTACCATCTTAGTAAACATTAATCATTTTTCCATGGAAAATAATAATTTATTCCAATTTGTGACTAAACTTAAAATTTTATCACTAACCTGTTGATAGTTTATGCCATCTTTACTATTAGACATAATGGTTGCACTAAGGGCCGGATTTGCTATGCTTGCACGAAGTCTAAGAGTAGAGTAAGACTCCATGCAGCAATCATGTCCGACGAGCGATCCAGGAACAGCCTGTGGGGGTGTGTAAGAGAGCTCCTAAAACAGCTCTTACACGGACAGGACTGGGACATGCAAATCACCTCAAATGCAGGTGAAAGGCATGCAAATGAGGTAGATTTGTGATTCAGGAAACCCAAACCTGTCCGAGTAAGAGCAGTGTTATTTGCAGAAATGTACTCAGTTGACAACTGAGTACCATTCTGCAAATAGCAAAACAGAGCCGTGACAGCTCCAAATAAAGGTTGCATCCAGTGCAGGAAGCATGCCAATGGCCAAATATATGGCCATTGGAAATGTTCCCTGATGCAAAATTAAAATAAAAAATATTTATTTTACGCCGATTTCCGATGTTTAACCATAGCGCAGCACCGCGCAAATGGGCTGCGCCCTAAAAACCAGAATACTAAAAATTATAACCCACAAATGTGGATTATTATTGAAATTGTTAATGTACAATGCAAGGGAATGGCAGGGTGAAGACAACATGGCCACCGAGTAGAGGTTACTAAGGGGGGAAGCTCAGTCTAAGATATGTAACCAAGCATTAGTAGGCAATCATATGTAAATGAGTGTTAGGATAGTGAATCGCTAGTTTACATGGCAAATGAGCACAGTCAGTGGAGTGTAGGAGTAGGATATGGGGAGTAACAGAGTAGAAGATAGGTGACATCATGAGGGGGGTATGTTCGAAAGAAGTGAAGCTCATTGCAGCAGAGTGACATGTGTCCGCTGTCAGTTAGACATCATGGAAAGAGGTGTGTCAACAGGTAGGTTAGGGAAAGCCAAGAAATGGAAGGTGTATACCATGGATAACACCAACGTTTCTTGCTGAGCGGGTATGCGCACGTGTGCGCGCGGTTAAACATGAGTAAGACAGAGTGCACACGTGTAAGCGTGAGTGCATGCATTTAAGCCAGAGTAAGCATGCATAAGGCTGTGTAAAGAGTTGTAAGCGCATTTGTGCTGGTGTGCACGCGTTTTAACCCAAATAAGCAACTTTTAGTCCATGTAAGTATGTGTGCGCATGTGTTAGCTGCTGTGAGCGTGTTTGCGCTTGTGTGCGCAGTGCTCCCCCCCCTGAGGAAACAGAAAGGAAAAAGGAAGCACAACAAATAGTAGGAAGCTACCAGGGAGTACTAGCAGAGCTAGCAGGTGAAAACAATCAGAATCAGGCAATTAAACAGGCAGTACACTAACCCAGCCCAGCCTAGCACTTAAAACTCTGCCAACAACAGTCCATTATGTTTCTCACAACAGACACTGCAGTAAGCTAATAGAAGTGAAAACTGAAAAAGCTTTACTGAGACAAAGAAATGTTAGGGGGTGCCATTGCTGTTATAAGGCGACATATGCAGCATGCTGAGGGTGGTGACAATGGAAATGCTGCTGGACAACACGCAGTGAGGAGACAGAGAAGAGTGTACAGGCCCAGGGTAACCTACCAGGGGCTACATGAGCTGGAGATAGTGGAGCACTATAGAGTGGACTGAGACCTCCTGCAGCAAATTGTTGAGCTGTGCAGGCCACACCTCACACACAGAACTAACAGAAGGGAACCCATCCCAGTGGAAACCAAGGTATGTGTTGGCCTAAAAATATTAGCAACAGGTACCTTCCAGAGACCAACTGGTGATATGATGGGGATATCACAGGCATCAGCATCCAGGGTACTACACCAGTTCCTGGATGCCATGTCAACACATGTCGGTGATCATGTATATTTCCCCAATTCCCATGAGGTATTGGGCAGCAATATGCGTCTCTTCCAGCAAATAGCAGAATACCATGAGGTAGTGGGTACAATAGACTGCACGCACATACATATCAAAGCACCAGCCGGTGAGCGGGGTAGGGTCTACTTCAACAGCAAGGGCTTCCCCTCCATCAACTGCCAGGTCATGTGTGATGCCCAGGGCATAATACTGAATGTGTGTGCAGGCTGCCGTGGAAGCTACCATGATTCCCATATCTAGCATCTGACGCAGCTGTACCAGACATTTGCCAATGGGGACATCCCACATGGTCACCTAGTGGGGGATGCTGGCTATGCACTGGAGCCGTGGCTGATGACACCCATCAGAAACGCACATACACCTGAACAGGAACAACATAATGAGGCACACGCACAAACACATAATGTAATAGAGCGTGTGTTTGGGCTGCTCAAGTCACGGTTCCGGTGCCTGGACACATCTGGTGGAGCCTCGCAGTACTCACCAACTACATGTACCCAAATTGTCATGGTATGTGCTATGCTACATAATATGATCCTGCGAAAACAGCTGCAGCAGGACCAGCATTGGCCTGGGCCAAACAGCCCCCCACCATTTCCAAGGCCATCACAGACAGAGCTTGACTCAGAGGAGGAACAACCTGAGCCTGCCCCGGTAGGCAGAAGGAGGTGTATCCAGTATGCTTTGGCCTTGGCAAAGAGGCAACGCATAGCACATACACTGGCTCAGTAGGAACTCTGGAAATGATACCCCTCTCTGACTTGCATATAAAGTAAAAGGGATGCCTAAGTTGACACTACCTGCTTCCAAACATGTGCAGGGAGTGTAGTATGTGCATCTGACATAGGCAGCCCTGCAGCACCACCTAAGGCATGAATGCCATGTGTTAAGCAATATAAAGCAGTGCTAAACAGCAATTACCACCATGTACTATATGCAAACAAAATCGCACACACCAACTAGCACAACTGTGGTCAATGTTCAGTAATATTGGGCAACATCCAGCAATGTTGGTGAATATTGAGCAATGTCGGACAAGCCTGGTCTAAGTAGGGCATAGCTGAACAAAAGTCAACATGCTCATATTTGCTTAACAGGCCCTTAAGCAGTCTGGTCTGCTCAGTATGAAAATATAAAGCAGTGATGGGCCTTGAACCCAAGATACTGTGCACTTTAGCCAAAGTACTGAACCACTAAACCATGACAGCATTGCAGTAGTCCACCTATATGATGGAATGTTGATAGGCCTATGCAAAGTATTCCACGGAAACACTGCAGGCACAGCATAATCCTTGTTGAGTTATGACACAAAGGTGAGTCTTGCAATGAGAGCAGAACCTGACTTCCAACACACACAGTATAAATGTTAATATTGGTCATGTTCGCACACATCAGCAAATGTAGTGGACCTCAGATAGCAACATACTGAAGGTTCACACTGGGCATGCTCACACACTTGAATAAATGAGACAAATGTTAGGCAACAAAACATGTAATGTCAGAACTGGGCATGCTCACACACTTAGGCTATGTCTGAGTACAGCAGTGGGCCTCGCATATTTGGCAGTTGCATGTGTCAACCCAGGAACCTGTCACTATACAGCAATCCACCCTGTCCACACAGTTATATGACAACAGACACATCTATAATATAGTGGAACCCTGACATAATCAAATATGTTCTGCAGATACTGAAGTTCTTTATGGAAATTGGTAAAGCAAAGATGATAAAGACCTTCAAACATTATCAGCAATAAACATTGTGCATCATGAACATAAGCATAGGTTCAGAGGTCGATACTAGGCTATCTGCCCTAGGGCATGTACAAACCTAGCCAGAGTGTGTTTGGCATTCACAACCCTGTCACATTACTACACTGTGTGTGTGAATAATAGGTCACACATAATAGCCCATGTACGTTTATACTAGTGTGCCTCTGTCTAGCAGGGACACAGAGGATATCCCAGGGGTAAATATACAATCACCCATACAGTTGTCAAGATGTCTCCAGTAGGTGGTCAGTGGGTGAATCTGCCTATGTGAAACTGGGATTACATTCTGTAGTGAGTGGAGCCTCTGGGATAAGAATCTGTCCCTCCACAATGTCCTATTAACATCTGTACTGAGGTATACATCCCTGCAGTGTGTAGCTCCAATGGAGTTGGATATCCTGAGGTGGAGCATGTCCAGTAATACTGGTTTGTGTATAGCTGTAAACAACAGGCACACATCATATCTGAGTAGGTGGTAAGCAACTGAGTAGTGCTGGAGTTACTGCATCTGAACTATACAGGGCATCTGTGTGAGTCCCTAGATCTGCTTGGTGAGGACCGCCCATGACCAGTACAGTTGCTGCAGGTGTCAGGTAAGGTACACCCCAAATGTGGCATTGTAACCAAGCATGGATGTGATGAGTATAGGGGCACAATGACCTCACTCGATCTAGATGTGAAACCATATGGGATAAGGTGGCACACATAGCAGGTGTGTCCAACCACTTTGGCAATGTGAATGTTAAAGGCAACAGTACAAACAAGTGATGTCCCCAAACCCCTAACAACTCCTACCGTATGTAATAGAGTACTACCTATGTGGTAATGTGTGGGCATGTTGTTACTCCCAAAGGGGATGACTATGCAACTAATGGCATTTAGCTGTAGGCCATGGCTCAGACACCAGTCATCCATCTCTGTGAGACCCTGATTGAGTATGCATGTGGCAGCTGGAGAGTTGATAATGGCACCCAGTTTGCAGTCAAGTGCAAACATGATCAGCCATATTCCCCCTGTGATAGCCTGTACGTAAGACAAATATATACTGAACAAGAGAGATCCCAGGACCAAGCTGTGTGTGATGCCATGTGTAACTGGTGTATAGTCAGACATGGCACCTGCAATCCTCACCATGTGGGTGCTATCCCTGATCTAGATATCAATCCATTGTGTGAGATATGTGTCCAAATTGACGCTGGTGAGCCTATGCATAATTGTCCAGTGGGTTATTATGTTGAATGGTTTTGCAAGGTTCAGGTAGGCTGTGTGGATAGCCATCCCGATGTCAATGGACCTGTTAGCCATTTAAAGAATACCTACAGGTTCAAGAGGCAAGATTTGGCCACAACAATGCTGAAATGAGTAGGACACAATGTCTGTAGGTTCCCGATGTCTATGTGTAGGAGTCCTATGACAATATGCTCCATAGCTTTGCAGAACAGGCCACATAGACTTATAGGGCAATATTGTCTGTGGTCCGTAATGGCACCAACCCTGTGGAGCAGGACCACTGTTGCAGTACGCCATTCCTTGGGTACATATCCTGTGGTAACTCTGATATTGAACAGTGATGTAATGTGAGGGTTGCATTTGTCATGATGCTCGTGTATGATGCAGGCTGGGACACCATCTGGTCACATTGATACTGTGATGTACACTGTGGGGAGGGCACCACTCACCTGTTACTGTGTGATGTCAGGGAGGTTATACTCTGTTGGGATGGATAGTTGCTCCTTAGGGGGGATGGGTGGGAGACATCTGCACTGAAACTGTTTGCCAGGATGTAGGCAATGCCAGTGGGTTCAGGGTATGTTTAGTCAGTATGCAGTAACTCACAGCATATTAGTGAGTGTCCACCCAGGTTCCTGACATAACTGAAGAAGGCCGTGTGATGGTCCTACGTGTCAGATGCAATTGTCTGGTAGAAGCGGCCCTTAGAAAAGTCCATGAGTGATTGTAGCTGTCTGCTAGTACAGATCACAGATGCCTTCCCTGTCTGGGATTGTGCTCTATCATGTGGTAGCGTCCTCTTGACGTTGTACAGCTTATTAATGGCTGAGGTCTACCAGACAGGTCCCCTGCCATTGTAGTAGTGGGTCTTGTTGTTATTTGGGAAAGCACAATCCAAGCAGTCCACTAGGTGTCCATAGAATGTGTATGTAAAGGATGCAGTAGTGTGAGCCGTATATGCCACTGTCTCAGGATCTCTGAAGGATACCACCTTGCTTCGGTGAAGTGAGATGTTGGCTCATGAGAAGTTCACCAAGATTACCCAGGATGGGTGTGTGGAGGGTATATGTATGTCCTGTGAGATACATGTATGTTCTGACCTTACCAATGAGGGGTATATCGCTGGTGTGGAACATAGAGTCCCCATGTTGGTGATGAGCAGGTCCAATATGTATTCCCCCTTGTGGCTGTGCTGACTGGTTGTGCCAAAGCATATGAGTCCAAAAATTGTAGTGACTGCTGGGTGAGGTTGTCGGGGCTTGAGTAGTATCCCCAGTCAATATGTGTGTATATGAAGTCACACAATATAATGGTGTCTGTAGAGACCTGCATATTCTCCATAGTTCCCACAAAAGCCGAGTGTGGTTCCTGAGTTTGGGAGTGTGCTCTGTAGCAGGCAACAAACTGAAAGGCAGTATTGCACAATGGTAGTTGTCTATGTATGGTCTGTGATGCTTTGTGCAGTGCTACTAACCTGGAGGTGTGTGTATCTGTGATGTATATGGATACTCCCCCTAGTTGTGCTGTCTGTTCCAAGTCTTGTTGTCAGGCAGCATGGTATGGAACATAACCTGGTAGTGCTGGTGTGCATAAGTGAGCCTGAACCAGGTGTCTGTCAGTGCACAGATATTGCTCTCCTCCATACTGAGGAGAGTCCTGAGTGGCCACAATATGAGGTTGACACAACTGTTGTTGAGCAGCATTACCCTTAGTTTCATTTAACCTGTAATGTCTATGGAGGTGGGTTTGTCTTCTGAGCCCTGCATAAAAAAGGCACTCTGGTGGTAGCAAGAGCCTTAGCCAGCATACCAAAGTCCAAGGGTGACAGGTGCAAGATGTCCATAGTGAAGCTACGTGGCATGTTGAGCATGTCACCATACGCTGACAGACACTGTATCCCCTATGAATGAAACAAATTTGTTAGTCAACTGTTAAATGTGATATGTGTGTCCGTATACTGTGACACCATAATTGGTGGGTGTAAGATGCTAAACAAGGTCAGGGTCATACTGGCCTGGGCTACATGATCAGAGTGTACCTCCATGTACCATGTCATGTGGTCCAGGGAGTAATGTCTGAGGCGACACACACCAGCATGGACAATGATGGTGCCAGTCTTGTACTTGCTTTGGAGTGACCTGACTGCCTGTGTTATGTGGCAGATCCTGGCACCCAACAGACAGCCCAAAGTGACTTTTCCCTTGTCAGGGCTGGTGAGTGGTACGTCAGTGTGTCTGAACATAAGAGTCACCTATTGCAAGTGTATTAGGCGTGTTGTTTAGCCCAAAGGGCAGTGACTGTGTGGCACACAGACATTGTGAAACTAATGATATGTGGGTATTGTAGTGGGGTAGCAGGTGTGTGTGTGTCTGCTTTGGAGGCCTCTGCTGCTTAGGTAGAGTACATTTACAGCATCCGAGTATGTCAATGTGTGCTAATGTGGTTTGGGTGCTGTTGCTAGAGGATGTGAGACTGATATGTGGTGTGTGTGGTTACCTTCACCACCTGATACACTGTGCCAGTCATGGGTCGAGAGACTTCAGCTCCCTGTATGTCTATATAGGTGCATCTCTCACATATATCTGAGTTTGTCGGGAGGAGGAGAGGGTTGTCTGTGTACATGAGGCAGATGTGACATTGTGTCAATATCACAATATCCACCAGCTGGACTGAAGAGTACACACAAAACTGACCCCTGGACATGCCAGGATATTATCATGACATACTCTGTAGCCTGATCAGAAAGGATCAGTAGGGTGTTAAGCATGTAAAAGAGTATAACAGGGATTAGTTCTCATGTTCGTTAGTGTGTTGTAAAGAGGAGCTGAGAAGAAGTCTGGACTGAATCATGGCACCTCCTTCAGCTATGTCATAAATATCAATGTACACACATATATATCCTGAGTCAGGCCAACTGTACGAGTGTCAATGCTGACATCATGACAGACAGGCCCATATGTACATGCCTATACCTCACTGACAATAGTCCACATCATCATACCAGGAGATATCACATGTAGAATGGATGAGCAGCTACCCCAACTGCCAAAAGCATGGCAGCAGGTGGAATACATTGACTCCCAATATGTGTCATGCACAAACTGCAGAACAAACAGATCATGCACCTGAACAGTTAGCTGAGCCGCACCCCCTACACAGGATGTGGAACCATTGAATGTGTCACAGCTACATATGGCACTCCCCACAAGTGTTGGTGCACAACACCATGGGAAGTCAAGTCCAGTATGCCTATGAGGTCTGATCTGCAAATACAGCGCTGTGTTAATGAGTCTCTTTCCAGTATCATAACATAGTTAGGTAGGGGTTTGAAACCTGCAAAGTATGTGTGTGTGTGGGGGTGTGTGTATGTGTGCAGTTTCCTTTGATAGGTGTTTTTTTTTTTGGAGACTGGGAAAACCCAGTAAAGGAGGTACATTCCTCTTTGGAAAGTCTGATGATGTCACCATCCTACAAATACAGCAGGAGAAGGTAAACAAACCAATAAAGCAAATAGCGCGCTGTGTTAATGCATCACTCTCTAGTATCATAACATTGCTAGGTAGGGGTTTGAATCCTGCAAATGCTGACTGTGTGTGCGTCACTGTTGGTCAATGTGGTGTGGGTTTTGCTTTTACTATGGTATGACATAGTATGATAACAACAGTAAGTGCATTGCAGACATCAGGTATCTGCGTGGCAAATATATATGTGTACATGTCCTCTCAATCAGTACATAGGTGTGAAGCCTGCATACTACATGAATACATTTGTTTCCATTGACAGGTTGTGCCACTGCTACTCAGATTGTAGGTCACATATGTATGTATGTGACATGGCCATCCACTGTGATCTGTGACCAAGGTCATCTGTGGCACACACACCCATGGCAGTTACTGAAGAGTAGTGTGAGTGAGGGTATATGGCTGGGGTATATGTCAGACATGGTCATACACAACAAAGTCTGTCAAGAATGGACAGTTTTATAGGTGTACGACTGCCTTGTGGATATGCATTCAGGCCTCTAATGTCTGTGATACACCTTGGGACTCCACAATACCTACGGATATGTGGATACGAAGGGACACATGACATAACATGGGTCTGTATGTACACAATGGTACCCGATATACATGTTGAGGGCTACCACTGGTGTGGTACTGACGGGATACTATGTATAGTACATGAGGATGGCTATGCCATAGCCGGCTTACTGCTATACAGCATGTATCACACAACAGGTATCTGTCTGTATAATACCCTTGTGTAGGATATGTGTCCCATCCAGGGAATGCATTGTAGGCCATTCCATGCATTCCCAGATTTGGATAGACACATCCCTAGTGTGTCTGCATGTACCTAAGGGGGCTATATGACACACAGATGTGGTCACAGTAATGGGTGGCGGTCATCACCACTGGTTAGTGTTATAGTGTAGCACTGGAAGGATCCAATTGATACTGGGTTCCCCACTACTGTGTGTCAATTGTCAGGACATCATCCAATGATTGCTTATAGTCATGCTGTTGAGGTTTATACCAGTATACTATCAGACTGCAAATCATTGACTGATATTAACGGTATCACCCGCAGCATAGTGTCAACCCATGTCATGCACATGTCTACCCATGTTAGTACATAACTGTAGTAGAATGCATACTGGACATTGAAAGATGCAATGGAATGTTAATAATGTGTATGACAGGGTATGCCACACGTCCCATGTGTCCACTATGCACGTTCATCCAGACAGTGCGCATCCACCATGTTCACAGATGTACACTTGCTAATCTGTACTGCACACATCACACACGTACTGTCCACTTGCTAACACATGCTGGCAACACATCACACATCAGCCAAGTAGCACATGGGTGGATAATACATACTCAGACCTAACAGTGGTGTAAACAATGCTACATTGACAAACAGAGCTCTGATGCATAATGTCTGCTCAGATATACTTACAAGGATGTAGTTAGACTTCCTTGTTGACAACTCGCTATTATTGCTACACTGCTATAGTGTCACCCTGTGCATCAGCACCAAGTTAGCCTGCCCCTCCATCGATAATGCAGATGACAGGAGGATGGCACAGGTATCATCATATGCACAGGGCGTTTTGTTGTTTGCCAGAGCCTGACACTGACCCATCCAATCGACATGTCTGTGTGTGTGTGTGTGTGTGTGTGTGTGTGTGTGTGTGTGTGTGTGTGTGTGTGTGTGTGTGTGGGACAACAGTACAGCATGGGCCAATGTTGATGTAATGTGTGTGTGTGTATGTGTGAGCCCTAGTTGTTTGCTTAATTTTTGTGTGTCTGCATGCACACAGCTCCACCATGTGGCTGCCATATACGGTGGTCTGTGGGACAGCCACAGACTGTACCTGCTTGGCTGTACAGATCACTGTCTCCAGCCACGGACTCAGTACCTGTGCCTGGCAGGGGTGCTATGGACGGTATCGGGTACCAACCCTGACTGGGTAGTGTCATCAGAGGCAGAGGTATGATGACTGGACCCATGTCCCTGCTGGGACTGGCCAGAGCCATGTGCACATGGTCTACTGGGACGGACAATGGACAGGCCAGCCCCAGCATTGCTGGGGCTGCTACTACCACTACGGGAGTGGCTGTGAGTTGTGGGCCATCCACGGCCACTGCCAGCTGTTGCTGTTGCTGGCATGCATCTGTATCGACGTCACAACCGTCCCGCATGGTCCTGGCTTGAATAAGACATATTGTGGAGGGCATCTATTGTCTCCCCCCAACATCTATTAATGACCTCGGTGTATGTCCGGATGGCACTGGCAAGGTCAAGGATGCTGTCATTGATAGCGGTGTTATGTGCCCTCTGCGCCCTAAGTCCCTGTCTGGTGTACCATTCCATAAGTGCCTGAGCCTTCATTACAGCCCAGAACATAGTGGTCATCATAAGACCTGTGAGGGTATGCCTGCCAGGGGCAATATGTCCAGTGATGCTCCCCTGAGAACCCCTGGACCTCCTCCTATGTGGTACCATTGCAGGTCTACAGCTATGGCTGCTGTGAGGGAATGCACGTGCCATGGGTACCACACTCTCCTGATCAATGTCAACTATATGCTGTCCCTCCCCTATGGCCATTGGTGGTGAGGGATGTAATGGCAGTATGAGTGTGCGCATAGATGGGGTTGAACGCTGTGTACTGTCGATTGGTGGACCAACGACAGACCCTATCAAATCTCCCTGTGCCAAAATACATGTTTCATCATCACCACTATCTGTAGCAGTGGCTTCAGGTTGCCTGCTGCTTTCGCCAAGCCCTACCTCAGCACCTGTGAGAGGAAGACAGGAAACACACGTTACGGTCTGCACATGCACACATGCACACGTGAACACATGCACACTCCTCACTACAGCAGATACACACACACAACAGAAATCCAAATCATACTCAATACTGGTTGAAGGTGGGTGACAGTATCACAAAGCAAACAGTCATGCACATGTGTTAGCATGCAGAATAAGTGTTGCTCAAGTCCATGCAGTGTGAGTGTAGACAGCCATAGCTGATGACAGTGTACATGGCTGTGGTGCATGTGTGTACATGTTCAGTGATTGCCTACACCCTGGAACACAATGTGTACAAGGACACGACATTTCTGTGCAAGTATTATAAGCTCTGCAATGTCCTGTGCACCATCACACACAGGTATACATACCATTGCTGCATGTGTTATCTGTGTGTCACATGGATTTCCATGTCTGATTGAAGTGTCTGTGTCTGTAGCAGATAATTGTGGACACAGGTGTAGCACATGCATGCTATGTACACACATGGGATGGGTTGTGCATGTATACGTGATGGGATACCAATCCTGGACATGGCCATTGTAACAGTATGGGGTGTAGTACCATTAGCCATCAGCATCATGCATCATGTGGTCACTCAAGGCCACTAAAGTGTGCTAGACCACCACCTAGCAAGTTGTACCTGAACCATAGTGCCGTGGCTAAGTTCACAATTACACAGCCACATTGCACAAGGGTGTGTGAGGTGTCCAATATGGAGCATTGCATAACATGACTGTGTTATGTGTTGAGGAGTGTTGCACAGCCCCATGCTAGGCCCCTACCCCTCAGGTATGGTATGTGTGGTGTGTGGATGACATGTGGGATACTGAAGTGTGACCTGCCAGCGGGTGTCTGGTTACACTTTGTTTAGCATGTTGAGGTGTACTGCGTATGACAAACGTGTTATGTTGTGTACATGTGTGTCAACTATGCCTATCCAATGTGCAGTACAGTGTTGCCACGTTTGTGTCTGATGCTCTGTGCATTGCATGTGAATGAGGCAGCTACTGACATTACTGAGATGTTTCACGTCTCACAGCAAATATGCACAGCATGCATTATGCGTAGGTGTGTTATGT